>NC_064773.1:6522781-6706459 GCF_011397635.1 Epinephelus fuscoguttatus
CTAAAATCTAAACAGGAGGTGTTTGGAAGATCTCTTCAAGGCTAACTGACTCTAAACTGATCCATCTTTCCCCCTCATCTCACCTCCAGTTTGACGTGTCTGCGTCCCCAGCGACTGGAGGAGTCAGTGAAATAAATGATCCCAGTTTGGGAGGAAATCTCCAGCCCGTTCAGGAAGGCAAAGTGAACGCCATCAGCACCTGAGGAACAAATGAAAGAGGGGTCATAGACACAGAATTTCATCATCAAGAGGGCTTTATTTATCATGCATGCCAGCACATACACGACACCTTGTGAATTAGCCAGCAGCAGAGTCTTCTCTCCAGTTTTGGGGTTGACGCTGTGCAGCCCAAAGTACGAGTCAGCGACTATCAGCTGACCGTGACGATCCAGACGGACCCCGTGAGGACGGCCGCACACAGGCTCGTAGTCTGTACTGCTGCCTGTGCACACACAACACACACGAGTGTTTTTTTTAATAGGTTAAATAAATGACTGAGGAAGAGAGGAAGGACACAGTCGTCCCTGGAAAACAAAGAAAACAAGAAACAGAAATAAAACACAAACCACATTCAGGTAAATTCTGTCCCATCTGTGTGACGAGGGTGAGACTGTCATCAGGGCCGATCCTCCACAGCTTCCCGTCCACTGTGCCTGTGTACACGTTACCTGAGACAACAACACAAACTGATGAATCAGAGTGAAAAGAGCCCCACTCCGTGAAAAATAAGATGAATCGAGACAGCGCAACGCGTCATAATCTGAAAGCCATGCCCCCAAAGAGGAAACAAGGACTGCTTTCCCTTCACACTTTCCACCTCCGTTTCCAGCCTGTTGAGTTTTCCCTAAGTCCAAATACTGAAAAGTTGCTGTGTGGTTAGCTGCACGGCCAATAAAAACCCAGAGCTTAGCTTTTATCAGCTGCCGAGCAGAAAAACGGAACCTTGTAGAAGACAAAAGTGGATACAAGCAATAAAATGTGAGGCTTCAACAGGGGAGAAATTGTGGGATCCTGACACTCAGTATGCCCATGTGTGCAGCAAACACTTTGTCAAACCCTCCAAATGTATTTTTTAGAGAACAGTTAACTGTATTTATGTATGTTAAGCTAAAGCATTGACAGTATGAATGCAACTTGTCTTGTAACTGTGCCCAGCGCTCCGCGAATCAAGCAGTCCATTCCAGCGGTCTGCTCTAGCACTTCTATCAGTCTACCAGCATGTAGAGGCATGTCTCAAAACAACAACGTGTGGCGGTAATAGGAGCAGACTGACGGCTGAGCATGTCGAAATGCTCATCTACTTAAAAAAGAATCTCCACATCATGTTTTTTCCAAGACGAGCAAGGTAAGGAGAAGGGACACTGAGGTAGAGCGGCAATATTAAGCTTATCAATATACCGTTGCCTAGCATAGCATGCTACAATAATCCCGTGCCAGCTTATTATTAGCTAATTATTAGCTAGCTATAGCTAATAATTTTAGCTAGCTAGCTAGCAATTCAGTTGTGGAGACTTGAAGGCGCGGCTGCAGAGGCAGAATGACAGCGAATGAGCGAGGAAGCGGAGGGGAAAACGGGCCTCGTTTTTCAGATTATGACGCGTTGCGCTCTGTCTCTATAGAAATTTTGTAAAAGAAAACTACAAAGCAATACTGAAAAGCAAATGTGTCTTAAAAGCAGCCATTCAAGCAGATAAATTCTACATGTCACATGAGATATAAAGTACAGGGGGCCACAAGGGTCAAAATACTTCCTAAAGTACACAAGCAAAGGTCGTGTTTTATCTTGTGGCAAAGGCCAGAGGTCAAAACCCACCCAGGTGATGATAATCTCTGAGAGTTAAAAACTAGTTTGCCTACAAAGATTAAATCCAGCATGCTCACCCTCCTCATCAGCAGTGAAGGATTCTGGTCCGTGTAGTTTCCCAGTAAACAGCCTGCGGCCCTTCTGCAGCCGGGTGTTGACGGCAAGCGGCCCCTCAAGAGCCGGGGGAGGCCCCTTCAGTCTGGAGGACAGATGTGGATTAAATAGTTACAGACAACTGCAGTAAAATGACACAGTGTTATGTTTTGTTTTGTTTTTTACCCCTGTGCTTATATAAAATTAAATATTGAATTTATATTTCAGTAAATGTTTGACTCCATCTACGTCTCAACCCTCACCTATGGTCATGAGCTCTGGGTAGTGACCAAAAGAATGAGGTCGCAGATACAAGCGGCTGAAATGAGTTTCCTTTGTGAGGTGTCTGGGCTCAGCCTTAGAGATAGGGTGAGGAGCTCGGACATTTGGAGGGAGCTCGGAGTAGAGCCACTTATGTTCAACCAATCACCTTTGGTTAACTTTATGTTAGCTTCTTTTACAATTGTTTTAAGGCTTTTTAAGATTGATTATCATCTCTAGAGCAGTTAAAGGTCTAGTGTGACAGATTTAGTGGCATCTAGTGGTGAAGTTGAGGACTGCAACCGAGTGAAACTTCTCCACGTAAGAAAACTACAGTGGCCAAAGCACAGAGACGGAAACATGAATGGCCCCATCTAGAGTCGATGTTTGGTTTGTCCGTTCTGGGCTACTGTAGAACAACATGGCGGACTCTGTGGAAGAGGACCTGCTCTCTATGTCGATATAAACAGCTCATTATGAGGGAACAAAAACACAATGATTCTGTTTTTCAGGTGATTATACGCTACACACTGATGTTTTTATGTGTGTCTATGTTTGCCCGCGTGTATGTACTTACACATGTGGTTTGGGGTCAATGGGAGAAGGCAGCAGGTAAACTCCGACAGCTACAGCGAGCAGAGCCGCCAACAACGATCTCTTACCGAACCTGATAGACAGCACACATAAACAGTCCATTTATTACATCTGCCAAGGAGGTTATGTTTTCGCCGGTGTTGGTCTGTTTGTTTGTCTGTTTGTTTGTTTGTCTGCAAAATAACTCAAAAAGTTATGAATGGATTTTGATGAGTGCTGCTGAGGCTGTCAGACCATAGACTTTATTTTTTTGTCCACTTTGCTTCAACCGATCACCACCAACATTTTATAATCTATTGTCCTTGTCCCATTATCCACCTTTCAAAATTTCATCAAAATCCGTTCATAACTTTTTGAGTTATTTTGCAGACAAACAAACAAACAAACAGACCAACGCCGGCGAAAACATAACCTCTTTGGCAGAGGTAACAAAGAGAAGAGCCAAGAACAAAGTCAGTGCAAACAGAACAAAAAACTAAAACATAATTCTGATTGTTCATTAACTACTTACATAAATAGCTTGCTTGA
Organism: Epinephelus fuscoguttatus; assembly: GCF_011397635.1. Classification (NCBI taxonomy): domain Eukaryota; kingdom Metazoa; phylum Chordata; class Actinopteri; order Perciformes; family Serranidae; genus Epinephelus; species Epinephelus fuscoguttatus. Next base: position 6,526,062 of record NC_064773.1, read on the forward strand.
CCTCTGTACTCACACATTCCCAAATATCACAAACTATAAATGTGCAATCTAATTATATAAATGTATGTATGGTGTGTTCTGTACAGCCTAATTTTTTGCATCATTTTGATGGAGGCTCCAAATAAGCCCAATGGATTTCCTGTCCCTCTCCGCACAGCTCGTCTTTGTCATTCTTGTGTAAAAATAGAAATAAAAATAAAAAGGTTATAAAGAACTTGGTTTCAAAATCCGAGGGCTATTACACACATATCCAGATAACTGTGGGTACTGAAAGTGTTTCAATCGTCCCTGGTCTCCCCTACTGTCTCACCTGCATCAGGCGGGAGCAGATCTGGGTGATCTGTCTCCGAGGAGCGTTGGCATGCAGATGCATCTGCCACGGCGTGAAAAATTGATCGATTTATCGATTTGGCAAAATCTGTGCAGTCATTATGACCGTCTGTGGCCGAAATAGGTAGAAATGATCACATTCTCAATGCCTTTTGTCCAGTTTGCTTAAATGACGTTTTAAATGAAAATACAGACATTTTCTCATACCTGTAGTGCTACTCATCAGTCGAGGTTGTTTTGGTGTGAATTGCAAATTATTGGAGCTATCAGCTGTAGAGATGTCCACCTTCTCTCCAGTACAATGGAGCTAGATGGCACTCAGCTTGTGGTGCTCAAAGTGCCAAAAATAAAAATAAAAAAATAAAAAAAAATTGAAAAACCCAACAGCAATTTCTGTCCTTCAGAAATCATGACCTGTTTACTCAAGATAATCCACAGACCTTGTTGTGAGCAGTTTCATGTAGGAACTACTTTCTTTGCTAGCTCACGTAGCCCTACTGAGCTAGCTAACATTACGCACAACGTGATTTTGCTAAGTAGAACATGCTCCTGGATCAACATCCCCACTGTTGCCAACTCTTCAATAAGAAAAGGAGCTACTGGCTGTCCTAAAAGTCGCTAGTAGTCGCTAAATGATGTCATCGCCTAATTTGCATAATTGGCCATGTGCATGTACTTGTAATGGACGCTGTAGGAGAGAGTAATACCGTTGTGGGAGAGACACAAAGTGAGTGAAAAACACCCTGAGTATGTTTACAACTACAAATGAACTTTCTTTCATCTGCTCTGACTGCAGCTGGGAGGGACTGCTGCGTGAGGCCTGTGAGTGCTTTGGAACAGGGAAGGGGCCCACGGCAGCACCCACTGCTCGTTGAGTACACACACACACACACACACACACACACACACACACACACACACACACACACAGGTGAGCACACTAGGCGTTGTCACCTAAATGACAAATTCCAGCACTTGCTGCTCCTGCCCCCTCGGCCCATATCAGGATCCACTACTGTCGGGATGTATCAGATCAGTCCGATCAGCCGTCCAATCAATAACCGATATCCAATCAGGGGGTGTGTCGGTCGGTAAAAGACTTCCACTAAAGGCTGCACTTGTGTATCCTCACTTCCCTCTCCTCTGAAAGCCTCCTCTCTCCTCAACTCCTCCGAGTGCATTTAACCAACTGAGATGTCCTACAAGATGGCACGTCTCGATCCATTTCCAGGTCAAGTGACAGAGGATAGAGGAGTCGAGGAGGGATACTGGAATGAGGTCTAGAGTCACTCACTCTACCTACATACTTTGTAAATACATGTACTGCTGTATTTCAATAAACCAAGCCAGAAAATAGCACTATCAGTTTTATTTTATGCCGCTCGCGATGTGGCCTAGGCTGCCGTTGTGCCAAGCTAGCGTGTTAGCTATCTAACTTGTATGCTGCTGGTGGGCTGTTGTTGTCATCCAAATGCCAAAACCACTTGTACAGTTAATTATTACAGTGAGCATTTTTTGAACATGTTTCACTGTCAGAACAGAAGACAAAAACAGGCTCCTCATTTTTAGTCAGCTGTTGCAGCAGAGTGACAGTCTCTGGGATATTTGATCAGCAGGAGCCAACTGGTGTGAATTTCCACCTGTTTTCCACCTGTTTTTAATGTCACACAGTGTGCTGCCGGTGCTTAGCAACGGTTGCTAAGCTGCAGTCATTTGGTTAGGGGGAGGAGTTAAGCAGGCAGGTAACTGCTTGGTGATGACATCACCTTCTAGAATGTCTTTCTGAAATATGCCTTTGTGACATCACGTTACAATTTCTGACACTTAGTAAGTACAAGCCCAGGTCTCAGCTCTGTAAGACGCGCATCGCATTGCTGTTACGTGTTGAGGACACATTACTAGACCGCACAATCCTACTCATCGTCGTTTTAGATAAAATGGCAGCATCACAGAGAGCAGAGGCGTCCCAGTTTGGAATGGACCAACTTCGTCCTTTAGTGGACAGATTTTTCCAGCGGCTGTCAGGAGCACAGCTTCAAATGATTAAGGATCAAATACCAGATAATGCCACAATAGCTATGTTGGCAGAGCTGCTGATAGATATATTGGTATATCTGACAGACTCCTTTGTTGCCAATGTGACAGCTTATAGACCGATACCTAAGGAGCATATTGTGTCCACAATGGGCAACGCAGTCCCAGAGGCTTTTGCTCAAGTTCTGGGCGTAGACATAACAGACCCTGACGTCAGCTCACAGAGCTTGACTAAAATCATGTCTGAGGAGGTGTCTAAAAGCGTCAACTCCGCCATCACGGCGAGCCGAGATGCAGAGAGTCAGTGTATGTCTCGCATGACTCCCTCTTGCAGACTTAATGACATGGTTAAGCACGCTCGATCCATGATACAGTCATTCCTCTGCCAAATGAAATCATTTTTTTGCCTGTCTCAAAAATCTTCACCTGGAGATCTAGAGATTGTGGACAAAGAGGATGATGGTGATCATGATGAGAGCCTGACTGACACAAGGAAATCAGAGGACAGTGCATTATCTGTACAGGTAAGAAGCCAGACTGACTCAAGGAAATCAGAGGACAGTGCATTATCTGTACAGGTAAGAAGCCAGACTGATTCAAGGAAATCAGAGGACAGTGCATTATCTGTACAGGTAAGAAGCCTGACTGACTCAAGGAAATCAGAGGACAGTGCATTATCTGTACAGGTAAGAAGCCAGACTGACACAAGAAAATCAGAGGACAGTGCATTATCTGTACAGGTAAGAAGCCAGACTGATTCAAGGAAATCAGAGGACAGTGCATTATCTGTACAGGTAAGAAGCCTGACTGACACAAGGAAATCAGAGGACAGTGCATTATCTGTACAGGTAAGAAGCCTGACTGACTCAAGGAAATCAGAGGACAGTGCATTATCTGTACAGGTAAGAAGCCTGACTGACTCAAGGAAATCAGAGGACAGCTCAGACAGTAGAAAATCTCAAGTCCAGAAAATAGTGTCTCAGGAGCTGGGAGATGTCTTAGATACTTTACTGGATGATGCCTCTGACGCTGAGCGTGATGTGTTGCTACGTGACACCTTACAGGAGAGTGATAGTGTCGTGAGTGACATCAGCGAGTCTGCTGGTGCAGCAGTTGGGGCAGATAAAAGCCTAAGACCCAAAATAACTCTTCTGTTGGCTAAACAGTATGCCAAACAGTTAATACATCGGGCCGCAAGAAATCTTAAGAAAATATTCTTGCCCAACAGGAAAGTGATCAGCAAAGAATCACTGCAATCCTTTGCTGACACTGTGTCTGAACTGCTCCGACCAGAGGGTGGTGAGAAACAGCCAGCTGGAGATGAAGCCTTGCAGTTAGAAAAACTGCGACATATTGCAGAAGGTAGAGACCTAGTCTTTACAGAGGCACTGAGGAGTCTCCTTTCTGATTACACCATCGAGGGGATGACTCCACAGAGTGCGCTTAGACCATTTAGAAATACAATGGGCAACATCAGGTGGTCTACTTCCAGGGCAGTGTGGCGTTTTCAGGTACTGCTGAAGTGGTGGATGACGTATCAGACTGGCATCCATTGTGACAATGTCATGAAGGCTTTAAATGCCACTGGGACAGGTGCTGAATCGGTGCTCCGTTTAACACCAGACCAGGATTCAGAGACAGAGAAAAACAAACTCACTGTCCGAGTACTTGCTGAAAAGTTTGTCACAAGAGTCTTTAAAAAAGCTAAGGTCGACATCAGATGTGAAGACCTCTGTGTCTACACTGACCGCCTTGTCAGTAAAATGTGGGCTGAGGTTGAGGGAGCAGATATTTATATCTCCCCAGAAACTTTTAAAGGCCTCGACAAGGCAGTTTTTAAGGACTTGTGTAAATCCTGGGGCTGTGCTGAGCTTGTTCTGCTGAGAATGAACCAAGGAGAACAAGAAATCAATTGCATAGCCGGCACCTTTGCACACCATCTGATGACGCCACCGAAGCAACGAAGTGCCATCTGCAGGTTCTTTTCCAGTCTGGGCCAAGCTATCTCTAAGCCCTTCACTTCAACCAGGGTCACTTCCATTTAGTTGACATCTGACAGGATTCATGTTGGAGGAAAAAACTGGCGTGAGGCCTTTTTCCTCCAACATGAATGCAATAGAGAGCTCATGTCCTGCCTCCCATCCAGGTTACCCCCAGGTTACCTTTTGGACACATGTGAGACAGGACTTGAGCTCTCAGGACCACCTTGGTAGTCAGCAGCACAATCTCACAGGTGAGGGTTTGATTCCCTGTCCTGAGTCTTTGTGAGTTTGTGTGTTGTCTACCTAGGTAGTACGGGTTTTCTCCGGGTGCTCCGGTTCGCCCGTTTTCTTCAAGCCATGCAGCAAAAGCTAATTGGTTTCATGTTTTTACAATTCGATCATAACAATTACATCAATTAAAAAAAAACTAAATTGATCTTATGTCTCTTGTCATTATCTGTCATAGCTGTAAATATTCAAGTCAGGCTGAACTTCTGTTGATTCAGTTTCACTCAGGTTAAAGGTTTTGTGTAGAAAATACAGAGAAAAGACTGATCTTTTGTTTATTTTTAATGTGAAAGGCAGTTTTTTAGCATGAAAGTTTGCTTTTGATACTTGAACTATGTTTTTCTGAGATCACCCTTTGTAGCAAGGTTCTGTTTCAAAAGAAAAACAATAGACTACAAGAATTCAAAATATTAGATCAATTCATTTCTCTTAGAGTGTGTCAGTGATCAGTTTGGCTGACTGCTGAGCAGATGTTGTCAAGTTTTTCATGACTGAGTAAGTCATCCTGTTCACACGATCTTTTTCTGGACCAAAAGGAACTTTCTGGCACCAACAGCACGCGACAGTCACCGCCGGTCTGAACCTGAAGGTTTCGTGAAATTAACAAAACAGGAAAGTAGACGGTCTGGCCTTCAAATTAAAAGTATAGAAATTGTCGTTTAAAACATGACTGTTTTGATCCATCAGCAGTCTACAAAAGAAAACAGACTTGAACATTTAAAAAAACAACAACGTTATACTCCCACAAGATCAGGCCCCCACCACCAGACCAGAGGCCATAATAAAAGCAATGGCATCACATATTAATAAAATTCAGCTATACATGTCTGCACACATGTGAATGTGCGCATCTGAAACATATCTAACCCACAACAGACTGTGAAATATTTCCCATGTAGCTCCTTTTTCTGATGCCGCATACGAGGAAATGTTAGAAGACAGAGCTCAATAATCGTCCACCTTGATGCAGGCAAGGAAAAACATAAATAACCAAATTGAAATAGTCAGATGCATGTGTCACCTGGTAGGTTAGTTTAGGTGAACAGGGGAGCTCATGCACTTTCTTGACCTGGGAAAATAGTGTGCCAAATAATTATAATGAACACTAATATAACAACTGATTACATTTGAACAGATTGCGAAGCCCCTTAGGAGCACTTTTCACCTCATGCTGTTGTCTTTGCAGTTCACTGACTGCAGTTAATAAGTCAACAGTGTTGTGTCACACACGGTGGAGTGAACCTTGACATGCACAACATGTTTCACGCAGGATCTGTAACATGTAACACATGTTGGTTACACAAAAGGCGAACCCATCAGTCCAAGAGTCTGTTGTGTGACTGACATTGATCTGAAACTACAGATCAATGTTCCAATAAATAAATAAGACTGCAGAGCGCAATCACTGCATGTGTTTTTCATTCCTTTTCTCTGTTCCCTCCTATCAGACGTTAAAAGAATAATGAGGCCAGGAAATAGGAGAAATCCCACAAAGCACTGGGTGAGGAACATCTGCAACAGTTTGCATACTAGTTTACATCTCCATTGTTTTCCCTACTTGTTGCCAAGCACTCAGCAAAAGTGCTGTGACCAACTGTGCTGGTTGCATAATTCACCCTGACACATCTGGTGTCATCGGAAACTATGGGATGTTGACTGGAAGTCAAAGTTGATGTGCTGGCTGCTGGTGGAGAAGAAGGGAGGACAGAAGACAGTATAATAAATATGAAATGTCAGATGATTTTTTTTTTTAAAATTGTTGTTGCTTTATCAGCCGAATTACAGGCAACCACTGTGTTGTTAAGAGGAGTTGACGAAACTCTACATTAGATCAACACTTTCCCATGTGGATCCATCATTAAGGAAAAATGAGCGTTTTTAAGATGAGATCTGGCACATTGCATTGAGCAAAGTTTATTTTCTTGGGAACTGTCAATATATTATACATTAGATTTTTTTCTTTTCTTAATTGACATTTCTTTGGGTGGTTTAAGTCACTTACCAGGACGCATGAATCAGTTTTGGTCAAATTAAACTCAATCCCCTCCCGCTCACAGCTGACTTGCACTGACACCTGAACCAGCTGTAAACGTTGAATTTGTTAAAACAAAAGCCGCTTGATGCATTTGATTCAAGCCGAAAAGAAGTTTGGCCCCTAACGGCCCAGAACAACATCTCTAATTAAGTTTTAGCACGACGCCGCTGCGGTAAAACAACAATTAGCAGATTTTTGATCGCAGTTTGGCGACGCCGGAAAAAACTTCATACTGCTGTCGTTCACAGAACCAACCGGAGTCTAACATTTGTTGTTTGTGAGTTTAAAGTTATTAAAGTGTCAAACTTACATAGTTGAGCTTTGAGTCAGCGTCTCTTCGTCCTGACCTGCTGGATCAAACAGGTCTGACTGAATGAGACACACAACACAGTGTGTGCAAGAGCATCCGGTGACCTTCAAAATAAAAGCGGTGAGGCACATGCTTCCGGTCCTTCTGCGCGTCTTTAAGATACATACATACATACATACATACATACACACACACACATTACATATATATATTTCTGCTACTCTCCAGTGTTTTTAGTTTTTGAGTCATTTTATTCTATTTTATTTTTTTATTCCTAGTATTTTCTAGTCTTTATTAATTGTACTTTTTTTAAAATTAATTTTTAATTTTTATTTTGAATCTTATAATTACTTGATGCTTTTGCAATATAGTCTTTGTTACATTTGTCCCTGCTACTTTTTAGTCTTTATTAATTGTACTTTTTTTTTTACTGTACTTTATTTATTTATTTTTGTTTTATTTTATTTATTTTATTTTTTAATCCTGCTATTTTCTAGTCTTTATTAATTGCACTCCTTTACATTTTTAATGTGTTTCTTTATTTTTAATTGTATTTTTTAATCCTGCGATTTTCAAGTGTTTATTAATTCTACTTTTTTTTTTTTTTTTTTTTTTAAATTTTTATTATTTATTTTATTTTATTTATTCCTGCTTTTTTCTAGTCTTTATTAATTGTACCTTTTTAAAAAAAAAAAAAAAAAAAATTCAATCCTATTACTACATGTTGCTTTGGCAGTATAGTGTTTGTCATGCCGATAAAGATACTGAATTGAAAAAAAATTAATAGTATACTTTTTTTAAAATCCCTGCAACTTCCGGGTCTTTATCAATTGCACATTCTTAAATTTATTTATTTATATACTTTATCTTATTTATTTAATTTTTAATTCCTGCTATTTTCTAGTCTCTATTAATTGTACTTTTCAAAAATCTTTATTTATTTTCATTTATTTATTTATTTTTAATCACTGCTACTTTCTAGTCTTTATCAATTGTACTTTTTAAATTTTTATTATTAATTGATGCTTTGGCAATATAGTTTTTGTTACACTCACTCCAATAAAGATACTGAATTGAAAAAAAAAAAAAAAAAAAAGAATAAATCATGTAATTATTTTTTCAGTGTTAGGGCTATAAAACACTGCAGGAAACCCTGGTGTGAAACTTTTATTATTAGTAGTATTTTTTGTTTATTTCTATCCCTGATACTTTCTAGTCTTTATTATTGTATTTTAAAAAATGTTAGTTATTTATTCATTTATTCATTTATTTATTTTTTATCCCTGCTATTTTCTAGTCTTTATAAATTGTAAAATATTTATTTCTAATCTTATTATCACTTGCTATAAAACACTGCAGGAAACCCTGTTGTAAAATATTTTTTTAACCCCCTCCCCACTGTTTGACAGGACAACAATACTTTGTGATAATACAGAACTCTTTGGGTATTGTGCTTTACTGGTGCATATTCCCTAAAAAGGTGCATTTAATTAATTGGCCTAATAAAAAGAAACAAGAATATGTAAATATTTTTGGGGGCCCCAGGGCAGTTTTGTTTTCTGAGACTACTTCAGTTCATAATTCAGATTCTCTTTTCTCACTTATTTCCACAAACTTGAACTTGAAGGGTAACCCCAACATCAGGTAGTTTGAGCTTTTATTTTGAAGGCCGCTGTGACAGGCTCCCTCCTGTAGCTTCACACATGACAGAGTTTAGTGTTTGTGTGTGAGACAGCAGGGGAGGGGGCTTCCCACTCCTTCAGTCTGTAAGGTTATTTGAGTTGGGGTCAAGCAGAGGACAAGAGGAGGAGGTGTTGCCTCTGCACCAGACTGCAGTGCTGCCAAAACACTGACAGCTACAGAGCTGCGACGCAACATCTCTGAACTGTTTCAACACAACAAGTAACACCATCAGCTCTAAATAAAGAGTCTGTTGGCAGAGTTAAGAGGCTCCACTGCTGTGCTGTTTCATTTTACACATATCAGGGTTTTAAAGAAGAGAAACAGCTGAGTTATGCTAAGCTACGCTAACTGTTTCCTGACTGTAGCTTCATATTTACTCAGATACGACAGTGGTTTTAATTTTCTCATTTAAATCTCTGAAGGGAAGCGAAGAAGTGTTTTCAGATCTTAGAGTATTGAACCACTTCTTTATAGCGAACTGTTGTTAAGTTTTCAGTGTCTAAGATTTTTGAGGGATTTAGTGGCATCTAGTGGTGAAGACTGCAGATTGCAACCAGCTGAATCTTTTCTCGGTTAAAATTCTGTCAGTGTTTATTGTTCGGGAGGTTTTTACCTGGAGCTGAATTATTACAGAGGTCTCTTCCTCTCTGAAACAAACAGACTGGTGATTCAAACCAGTAAAAATACTGAATAAAGCAGCTGCACGTAAAAAATATCTGTATTTTCCTGACACTCTCGTCGCTAAGGGGATGCTAACTACAGTGAAAAACGTGAATGTCCCTATCTTGAGTCAGTGTTTGGTTTGTCCGTTCTGGGCTACTGTAGAAACACGGTGGTGCAACATGGCAATCTCCATTGAGGCGGACCCGCTCCCTATGTAGATATAAACGGCTCATTCTAAGGTTACGAAAACAAGTTTCTTCATTTTAGCTTTAGCTCTTTATACACTAAAGAAGACACTCATTTTATTTAATTTCACACACTGGACCTTTAAGTGTTTAAAAGAGCACACAGATGATAATTTGAGATCTACGGAGCCCCTTAAGTCCCAAAAATGTGATTTAAAAAAAAAAAAAAAAATCTTATGCACTATTATGTTTCACTGGAAAATAAACCGATTGATTGACAAGTTAATCATTATTATTATTTGCCAGAACAAGGCAATTAACTTGAGTGCACAACATACAAAAAAAACAAAAAACCATCACCTTACTTTAGGGCCTCCATAGAGATTAAAGGCCCGTTTCCACTGCAGGAACTTCGGGGTAATTTTACGGGGCCGGGGCCGTTGGTGCGTGTCTCCATCGCAGGAACCACCTCCAAAGGACAGAGTTCTGGAACTTTTACAGGGGCTAGCAAAGCAGTTTTGTGTTGCTATGTGTGGTATTTATTCAGTTTTGGGAAATCACGATGTCTAGAAAGCATCAGTGGCTGCCGCTGACAGGGACAGCTAACAGCAGCAGCAAAGCTAACATCAGGACGTCATCTGCCTCCCGTTGTCGGATACGACATGAAACTACTCCAGTTAGCTCAATCATATTGTAACTAAGAGATCTGCTGGAAAAAATATTTTTTTCACGGGCCACTTTGTGAGTTTAGTGAGTTATTACAGACACCACTAACGGCTAACAGCGTCCCTACACCACTACGTCACCCTGGTCAAAATGGTCGTGCTTTACATCACATCCAGAGCCCGGTAACTTTACAGAAACCTTCCTCCGACTCCGCTCTCTCAGTGGAGACACGGCGGTTGAGAGGGCCGAGTGAGAGGACGTTCCTGTAGTAGTTCCTGCCCCCCAAATGGTACCAGGAACTTCTTCAATGGAAACAGGCCTATAGTGTACAGAGGCTGGTTCGATGTTTTAAAAGCGTAAAAATACAATTTGAAAAAATAAAAAAAATCTGATTTGATTTGAATAATTGGCTTTTGTCATGTTTATCCATAGATCTAGTATTTTTTTAAAAGATGTTAATTCAGTAAAAAGCTCCATTAATCTGCTGATTGTTTAGAAAATGTCTATAAAATGTCAGAAATCGTAAAAATGTCCATCACAATATTCCTGGAGCGAAAGGTTGTATCTTGTCTTTGACCAATAATTTTAAACCCAAAGATACTTAATCTAAAATTATATAGAATTAAAAAAAAAATAGCAATAGCATCATTTCTCCTGGCTATTTAGGATCAGTAGGACCTAATAAGCATAAAAAACTAAACATTGTCAATGATAATTAATGCCCAACTGAGTCTCAGCTTGTTACTGTTGCTAACATTGGTCAAATGTGTTGCCATATCAAACTACAAACATAATTATTCAGAAATAAAAAAGTTTCAACCATAAAATGTGATCAGGCTTTGGACCGTGTCCATGTTTGTGTCAGGATCAGCTACAGACTGACTTGGCAGAGACGGCTGCCATCTTGTTTTTACATGGGTTAGTGTATTGTGCTCTCACTATCACTAGATGGCACAAAATAAGAGTCCATAAACAAGGACAACAGGTCTGAGTTAAGTAGAATGAAGCATAAGGCCAAGTAAACCCAAAATGTGACGTCCTCATACGAGGATTAATTTTTGTTTCAATCTCGTGATATATTAATAGACTAATCTCTCAGCTCTTGTCAAATATATTTAAATAAGCCTGTTCACAGGATCTTAATTCAACTACATAAAGTGTTACAGGATGAAAAACCCGAGGGGCAGTGACGACACATGTCAAAGTAAGAAAATGAAACAGCTTCAACATCTCAATGAAACAAAGATGAAAACACTCTTTTTGTTTTAATTTCAGCTTTAATAGATGCAGCCCACCTGGTGTGAAGGAAAGGCCACTTTTGGTAACGATTCAAAGAGAAACCACAAGATACCGACAAGAATAAACCTGCGTCAGTGAAGTGTTCGCCTGCAGAGAAGCTGCGAATAAAAGCAACATGTGATGAAACCCTCAGTTTCTCCTGCAGCTTTGTTTTTCTGTCACACTGTCAAAAGGCACTGGCGAGGTCCGAGCTTTCAGATCGAGCTCAAAGGCCAAAATTTAATTGAAGTTTGCACTAAAATATGGCTTCTATTGACTTCCATCTTGAGTAGACAGATTGGTGAATTTAAATGAGAGGATTTATCTTCATAAATTATCTGTTTATCATCCTTTCTTTGGCTCTAAAGACGACAACAGTTTTGGATTTTGCAGCTCAGATCTGAAAACACGCGACCTTCATTTTCCTCAAGTGTAATCGAGATTCTTCAGATGAACCCGTCATGTGAGATAAACCTGATCCGTTCTCCGTAGTCATCATTGGAAAGAAAACAAATCAATAAAATGGCAGAAGAGCTACACATAGATCTTTGGCATTTAACAGTTCCTGGATGTTCAAACTAGACACAGATCGCATGAAAGCAAAGAGCATAAGAGCCGAAAAAGGTCAGACGTCTAATTCAGCTGCTGTGGAGAAAACAAGGACCATTTAGCAGCAGTTCTGGAGCTTTCAATCAAATCAATGATCGCAACACGAGTTTGTTTGTTTTTAATTTCCAACATTAAGAATAAACATTGAACTGAAGCCTTTAAGACGATGTGGATGAAAAGTCCGTGAATGTGCTCAGACAAGACGGGAAAGTAAACTTCTTCAAGTTCTGACAAAGCCGATGAAGTTCATGTGAAATAATCAAAAGCTCCAGAACAGCTGCCGATAATTAACCCAGACAATTTCGTAGCTAAGACAATTTTTAAAACCACAAAAAAGTAAATGAATATTTTTGTATCAAGTCTAATTCAAAGTGTCATTTTACACCACATAATGCAGATATGTTAAATTGTTTAAATCTATCAACAGTCTGGGATGCATGAAAGTAGCTTTGTTGTTAAATACTTTCAATGGATGGAGCGCAACTTGAAAACAAGATCTCTAAATACGTCATATATCAACTCTTCATTTAGGAACACTACTGGCCCAGAAGCTTCTCATTATAGATGAACTCATCAACAAGCCTAGTTTATATCACCTGCAGATCTGACAGCGTTTGAAAAACATTATATTTTCACTCTAAAAATTAATTTCCAAACGCCGTCTGACCGTCTGTATTATCTACGGTAACACATGCTTTAATGTTGACCAGCCCAGTAGTGTGTGTGTACAGTAAGCACGTACGTATACAAAGAGACAAACAGGAACACATGCGAGATTCAACCAAACGTTTCACAGTCTACAGCTAATCATACGGAAGCTCGTTGAGACCAAAACAAAAAGAGCTTAAAATAACTTCTGTCACACTGTACTTCCATTTGCTTTTTTTAAAAAAAAAAGAAAAACATAATTACGAGTGGAGCTTTATGAGATCTTTCAAAATAAGAGTATACTGTATGACATGTTATAGTACAGAGTGTGATGGCGGGAGTTTAAACAAGAGAAAAAAAAAAAAAAATCAAAAACCCGTCTTCCCTGAATTCAAAGTTAAAGTGCCCGAAATTAATTGATACGACCAGTCTGCTAATAATGTGTTTTAACAGCTAAGGTTGTTTATCAGATACACAAACAACAACAACAACAACACGGCTTTAAGGTTGTTTAACTATTTCCACGCAGACTTTTGAATCATTTTAAATTATAACATATGGAAGCTAAAAAAGGCCAAAATAGAGATTTACAAGCAACTGAATACCTGAATGTATGTGAAGTTTTGCAAATTTTTGGTAGCCCAAATTTTAAAATTTTAAATTTTCAGGATCAATTTTGGCGTTTGAATTTCAAACTTGATTTTATGACTTTAATTTTTCTACAAAATGAGCAATTAAAGTTGGGCAACTTGAAAATAATGTTTTTAAATTGGTCTTTTACACTTCAGTTTTCTATCTGAATTTGTGAATTATTTGAAATATTCAGTGGTTTTATTTCAAGTTTTGATCATTTTTGAAAGCTGAAATTTTTTAATTTTAAATTTTCAGCTTGAATGTCGGTGTCTGTATTTCACCAGTTTGAGCTAACTTTATTTTTTGACCTGACTTTAATTTTTATATTTAAAAATCGACTAAATACGGTTGAGCAACTCCAGTGTAATTTTTTTTTAAATTGTTCTTTTGCACTTTAATTTTCTATCTGAAATTGTGAATCCTAAATTTAAGCTTGCAATGACTTACTGGGAATTTTCCAAGAGGGGAATTAAAACCAAATAAGCGAAAAAGGTGTTACATATTTAATTCAATGGTATTTTAATATCAAAATTAGGTATCCAGGGGTGCTCCAGTTATTTATTATTGCTCTTCCACAAAGTTTGGGTACTTCCGAGAGACTGATTTAACAAGTAATCGATCCAGAAGAGCCAAGATATCTTGACTTTTAGTCCGGAGAACCAAAAATGCTGGATCCTACAATTCCCATAATGCAACATACCTTCCATTAGACCCTCCCTGTCACCTAAATTCTCCCCTTGAAGTCCCAGAATACGTCATCAAACCATTTTATTTATGATTATTACTTGTCACACAGAGTAAATCCGAACTTAATTACAACGTTGATGGAGCGCAACTTTAAATGTCACAAGCTTTTGATTTACTGGTCCATCTACGTCCCAACCCTCACCTGTGGTCATGAGCTCTGGGTAGTGACTAAAAGAATGAGATTGCAAAAAAAACAAAAAAAAAATGGATGGATGAAATAAGATATTCAGTTGCTTGTAAGATTCAAATCCATCTGACCTTTTTATAAGTCTCGCTTCCACAGCATTAACCCAGTGTTTGATAGTAGATAAACGAGGGTTGAAACCCCTTTAAATAAACTCTAAACTATATATGTTTCCCTCCGGTGGGGAGAGGCCTCTAATATATATTTTGCTCCAGGCAACACCACAAAAATATCTTTGGTTATAACACAAAAAATAAAGAAAGTAAATCTGTAAGATAGATTGACACAGGAAGATGAGAATAGCTGAGAATAGTATCTATCCACTGGGTGGCGGTATTGTACAACAGTCATTCAGTACCTGCAGCTCAAACAAAGAAGCTTCAACATCCTTTTCATTAATGACTTGTGGTTAATTCTAATAATCTGACGTGTAGTTTTGTTTGTCCACATGATTGTCTTTGTTTTATTTGACTTGCTTGTCTGTTGTTTCCTCAAATATCTGAACAGGTGCTGATTCAAAAAGCAAAAAAAACATTTGCCGTTTCTCTACAAAACTATATCAAAAACAAGCCTCTTTGGTCTCTATGCCATAAATGATAAGTTGCATATGCTAAATATGCCTTTGCATATATAATCAAGGCAGCTATTTACTTGCGAAACCTTTCATGAACCTTGACTGCACAAAAACGCCTCAATTTTTTGCACCTTCTTTTCACTTGCTGATGCTTCCGTCATTAATTTCATATTCCCATGCTCACTTTATACCATCATGCTATCGTTGTTTCCTTCTTTAGTAATTCTTCCCATTTATCCACCACAAAACAAAGCTGAATCCCGGCTGACAGGGAGGTCAAGGCTGCAGGTTTCAACTTGAGATAAGAGCAGAAAAACACAGACTGCAGACAGACGGACAGGAGAACAGCACAATGCAGCCATGTCTCCCTCCCCTGCTCTCTGCAGCTATCAGCACTCACAGACCTCCCTCTCTCTCAGCTGTGGATCAGAGGAGCTTTCATTAACACATGAAACAAACTCGCACCTAATCACAGTGACTTGTTTGAGAAAAACTTTCCATCCTCGTCCCTCAGGGATTTGGTCACGCTGCTTTCGTGACACTCTTTCCCCGTGTCTTCCTGTATTTTTTTCTTTCTTCCTCCATCTAATGTTTCTCGTCTACTTCCTCTAAACTGTTCAGTCGACTTCCAGAAATCAGTCATTCCTGCCCTCCTCTGACCGCACGGGGTCAAAGGTCTATCCAAATTACATCAGTGTGTTCAGGTCAGGTCAGACTTTGAATCCACCCGTTCACATGCCAAAACAAACTTAACAACCAACACTGAAATCCTTCCTGTGCTCACAAACGTCTATTTGACTCTTCCATCACGTGTCAGCAGAGCTCATGTCTGTTTTCAGTCACATTAAAGCTGAAATTCATCTCCTTTTATTCCTCCAAACATTCGTCTACATCACTCAGTTTCAGGGCAACATTGTATGGAGTCTGAAGTGTGCCAAAAATAATAATAATAATGATGATAATGATAATAATAAAATATTTTAAAAAGCTATTATTGTTTAATAACATTTGCAAGAAATGTACAATGTAAATAAAAACTTTTTTTTTTTTACCTGATTTTAAATTTTATTTCTATCTTACACATAAAGGAGATAAAAGCTATGAAATAAAAATAATGAAAATAGTAGTTAACATTTTGCTGCTTATTTGCTTTTTAAATATGTAATAGGAAAGGGCAGTTATGTATCCCGGGGAAAATATTAATGAAATGATTGTCAATGGGGAAAAAAAGAAGATTTGCCAATTAAATTTTTTTTTTTTTTTTTTTTTAATTTAATGTAATTGATAAATTAATTTTAAAAACAGTCGCTTAAATTGTTTGTTTTTTGTTGACAAATGAGCTTTCTAAATGATTTAAAATTTCAAATGTTTCAATAGTAGACAAATTATTTTAATTTTATCCAATTAAAAAAATTCACTGATTCATTTTAAAGATAAAAAAGGAAACATTTAATTATTTGATTAAAGTAAAAAAATTTGTTTTACTTGCTCCAAGCAAATGATGCAAATTAAATGAGAACTTAAATTTTTACATTTTGCCTAAATTTTTACATTCTCCTTAATTTATTATTTATTGTTTCTACCTTTACTTTCTATTTGTATCAAATTGATTCATCAACTTGATTTTTTTTTTTTAATTAATTAATTGCTAAATTATTTTTAAAAGTTGTTTAAATTGCATGTTTTTTGGTTGGTTGAGTTGGCTCGTTAAATTAAAATTATAAATGTAACAGAAGGAAAAGAATTATTCATGAGAAAAAAGGTGGACACATTAGTAAATGGAATATTAATTTTTTTTAAGTGGGATTTTGTCAACTTATACTTTTACATCTTTCCCTTGGTGACCTTGTCTCCTTAATTGATTGTTTATTTTTCTACCTTTATATTCTGTTAAACACAATAAATGTAAAGTAAAACAATATTAAAAAAAATATGATTAAACACACTAAACATTACATTTTTCTTTTGGCACACTTGAGACTCCGTACCTGCATGTTCCCTTTCTCACTTCAGACATATTTCTCAACTTATTCAAGCAAAATGCAAAATTGATGACGACGTCTTTACAGTACGTCCAGAGTATTCTAAGTCAGTGGTTCCCAACTGGTGGGTTGCACTCCAAAAGCGGGTTGTGGGTCCATTCTGAATGGATGCAAGTGACTCGCCAACGTGTCAAATTTGTAAATGACAGAGACTAACAGACAACTACTTAACAGAGACAGCAAACTCCTGCACAACATGGCCAAACGCGAGTATGATGCTGAACATGTTAAACTGTGTGGACCTTGAACTAATGACTCAGGAGAAATCTGGACCAGTTGGGAACCACTAATCTAAATGATCTGATATTCCCGTCTTGTCTATGTAGCTACAGCTGACACTCATGTTGTGTGTTTACCTCTAGTAGCAGTCTGGATAAACTATTCTCCGTGTCTGTGTCAACAACCAGATCGGTGCTCCGCCTCTGTACAATAAACTAAAATAAGACTTTTGTCATTTCAAGAAAACAAAATAAAACAATAAAAAGCTTCACCCATATAAATTAAGAAAAAAAATATGTACAGACCTTTAAAACAAACAAAAATTAAATAAAACTCTATATGGCCTTGAGTCTTTCACAAGTTTAAAAGGAGAAAAGAGGGAAAAATCAGATAAATTATGTGACAGCAGGACAGAGAGAAGAGTAAGAAGAGAGGGATGGATGAAGAGAGGGAGAGAAGATGAATGAATATGGCACGATGAAGTGAATCTTTGGTGTGAGCAGGCAGCAGTTTGAAGTCTTTAATCCGGAATGAATCAAACTCCAGCATCCGGATTTTGTCCGTTCATCCTTCGCTTGCTGTCTCTCCGTTTATATCCTCCCTCCTTCTGTCTGTTTCATCCCTTCTTCCAGGCGCTGGGTCCTCTCTCCTCACTCTGCGTTCACAAATTTACACTAGTTTTCTTCTCTGCGGGGAAGAAAAAAAAATCCCTCCTCCGTGCCTCTAGGGGGCAGTAGTCCTGTTCACTGGGGGTTAATCCTCTAAGAGGGCCCTCTGACCTCCCTCAGCGCCTCCTGCAGTCTCTGGCGGTAGGCCTCGTAGCGGCGAATCACCGCCTCCTTCTGCTCATCCTCTTCCTTGTCGAGGATCCGCAGGAAGTTGCGCAGCTCGGGGATGGAGAACGCATCCCACTGAGGAGAGGAGCAAACACACAAACTTTATTTAAACAGCAAATTTTAATACTGAAATTGATATTTACGATGCTCATGGTAATTCTGACTGACCGTCTCATGATGCAACGACACAATAACAAGGTAATACTTCAAATTGTGACCCACTGTGTAAAAATTATAACACGTCAAGGTACAGTTTTGACTTCTTGTTTCATTAGTTTTCATCTAACACAGTTTATCTTCCATCTTATCTCACTTCACATCACGAGTGTTTCTACTTCATCCTGACCTTTCATCTGTTTATCTGCAGACGGGCTTCAATAAAAAGGAGTAGAGAAGGAGTAAAAGGAGGAATGAAGAATGTGGGAAAGAGGAGGAGGAACGAGAGACTTTAGGTAATGGAAAGAAAAGAAGAGAGGGATGAGGAGGAGGAGGAGGAGGAGAAGGACGCAGGATGTAGCAAGCGCAGACGAGGAGGAGACGAAAGAGCGATTAACAGGAACAAACATTTAGCTGGAAATCATTTGAGAAGATGGAGAGGTGGAAGTAGGTGGAGGATGGAGGTGTGGTGTTACCATGACTTCTCCAGTCTGTTGTTCCCTCAGTACGAAGCTGAGTGTGTCGGTGTCGGGTCCTGCCACCAGACGAAGGAACAGCGGCTGCTCGCCATCCGCCAGCTTACACACATACACTGCAAAACACACACACACACACACACACACACACACACACACACACACGGATTAATTTAGGCAGTAAAGTATGTGCGGTCCTTCAAGCCACATGGATGCAGGCACCACTGCGGTCGCTGCAGTTGCATTTTGCAGCGTGTGTGCATTTAAACAGGCATGGCAGAGGATGAAAGGATGGGCGCGGCACATTAACGACCACAGTAATTTACAAAAACAGAGAGGGAGATCCTTGTTGTTAGACTGAACTGATGTTGCAGCAAACAGACAGACAGCACTGGACTTTGAGGGCTGATGCAGTCATAATATCGGCCAATATTCTTTTCTTGGATCATCATTTTTGGTGAGCAGCTTTTAAATTTGTTACTGAAAGAGTTGTGATAAAGATTACAGAGGCGGATCAAGAGAGAGACCCGACCAAGATTCTCATCTAACATGTTTTCAGAAACATATTTAAGCTTCCTGTTTAACTGTAATTCAAGATCTTTTGTTACCAGCCAGCCGGCATATTGTTTCCTGTGTCAAAACGGCCAAACTCGTGTTAGGTCACCCACCAGTGGGAGCGTTTACTGGTCTGGTGTGGCCGTGTGGGGCTGTGTATTCTGGTAGTTGTAGGTTTTCTACCTCTTGATTAAAAAAGTGAATGCCACAGTCCATTTCCTCTGTTTCCTCTGGTCATGTAGCACCAATTTCAAAAGTATTTGCTTCTGTCTACAGCCCAGTATTTGAAAAGACCATTCCTCCAGCAATTAAACACTTCTTTAAAGATGATAATATGGAAAAAAAAAAAGTCATTGAGCAAATATATTCAACCTGAATTAAGAATATTTGATAAATAAACACAGAAATGCAGCCTACCAAGCTAATTTAGATGTTGATATAAAGTAGTTTTGAATAAATAAATAAACAAAAGCGAGACACAGAGAGGGAGCAGAGCAGGACAAACTAAAATTTAGAGGGACAGTTTGACATTGTGGGGAAAAACACGATTATATTACATAAATAATCTGCCTTTTTTTTTTTTTTTTTTTTTAGAGAAAGTACGATTGGCACTCTGATATCCATCTTTTAAATATGAAGCTACAGCCAGCTGGTTAGCTTAGCTTAGCATAAAGACTGGAAACAGAGGGAAACATCTAGCCTAGCGCTGAACGATAGTCTGGCACACAGCATTTTAGCACTGCTTTAAGTTTTTGTGTCGTATCTAACTTATCTAACATATTTTAAGAGATCGATACCACACTGTTAAATATTAAGCTACAGCCGGCAGCTGGTTAGTTTAGCTTAGCATAAACCTTGGAAACGGGGGGAAACAGCTATCCTAGCTTTAAACAATAGTCGCAAAACTACAAGTTGTTGTTTGGACACTTCGGTTTTTCTACAGATTAAACAAACGGGATATATTGTGTTCATTAGCAAGCTTTAAAGGTGCTTTCATGTTTGGACAGAGCCAGCTAGCCGTTTCCCCTTTTCCAGTCTTTATGCTAAGTTAAGCTAAGTTAAGCTAAGCTAAGCTAAGCTAAGTTAAGCTAAGCTAAGCTAAACGGATGCTGGCTGTAGCTTCATATTTACCAGACAAATATTAAAGAGAATCGTCTCATCTAACTCTAAGCAGCAAAAGAAATGTATTTAAAGATAAGAAGATCTATACAACACTGTTAAACATGAAGCTACAGCCAGCATCCGTTTAGCTTAGCTTAGCATAAACACTGGAAACAGAGGGAAACATCGAGCCTAGCGTTGAACGATAGTCTGGCACATAGCATTTTTGCACTGCTTTAAATTTTTGTGTCTTATCTAACTCATCTAACATATTTTAAGATACAAATATTGATACCACACTGTTAAATATTAAGCTACAGCCGACAGCTGGTTAGTTTAGCTTAGCATAAACACTGGAAACAGAGGGAAACAGCTAGCCTGGCTCTCTTTCAAGGTGAAAAAAATCTGCCTTTTATGCACCTTTAAAGCTCAGTAATTGACATGTCACGCTCCAGGATGTCCATGCACCTGACCCAGGAAATAGTCCAGTATGTAACTCACCTTTTTGTATGAATTAAACTACTCATTTAGGAGACCAAAGCCACAGTTGCAGGTAACAGTTATCTCAAACCAGTCTTAGAACAAACAGAGAGTTTATCTTCCTTCAGGCAGACGTCCGACCTCAACTGGAGTCAGTCAGTTTTATCCTTGAAGGTCACAGACATTTCTACGTTTCTACCACCACACTTTTAATGACTTGAATGAAAGCTATTGTCTGGAAGTTTATATATGACCTTCTGTACATATGAAGTCCACATCTGCTGTCAGCCTGTTTGTCTAGACACTGTCTTTTATTAGCTGCCTGAGTTTGACTGTAGGTCTCAGTAATGAGGTAAAGAAAGCTTATATGACAGCAGTGACACGAACCCTTCCATGGGGGGAAAACACACAAAATCCCCATAAAAGTTTGGGGAAAATATTTTTTACAGACTTCAAACAACACGTAAAAACAAGACAGACAAATTTAATAAAATCACAAGGCCGTGTTTTATAGTATAAACCCCATAAACGCCGTCTTTCTCCTTTCTTGGAGACGCTAAAGATAATATCTGAAACTCAGCTCCCCTGCAACAGCTGCTGGTTCATAAAGTGTGTGTGTGTATTTATATATACATGTGTGAGTATTCCTGGGGAGCTGTTGATAGTGGGAAGAGCCCAACAAGAGGGCGAGGCATTCAGAAATACACACACACACACACACACACACACACACACACACTCCAATACACACAGATCGTCGACACCATGTCAGTGCCAAAGCATCTGATACTGAGCTTGGCATGAGTGGCATGAAACACTGTCTCCAGCGCTGTCGCTTTCACTGTCTCACACACACACACACACACACACACACACACATACACACACTAGCACAGAGTCAGCAGGCTTCAGTCTTACCCTGCTCCTCCCTGCGGTAGCGTTTGTACAAGGCGTATTTGGCCGGGTTGTCAGCGACTGTGAACTTCGTCAGCAGGGCGACGATCACCTGAACACACACACACACACACACACACAAGAATAAAACACTCAAATATGAAAACACTAATGACGCTATTGTGTCAATAATGAGCTCATTGACAGTTAAACCCTGAATCTGGTTGAACAAGCTGCACAAATTTGTCTATCTTTTGTGATCTGATGGAGGCTGAGGGGTTATGTTACCGTTAACTTAAACAAATACTGATGTAAGTGCCTGGTCTGAAGTGGGCAGGCCTCGAAAACAGTCACGCTCCTCTTTATTTTTTAGTGTAAGACATTTAATAAACCATATTTAAAGGCAGGATTGTGAGTTACTTTTTGTAAAGACGCTCACCAGCTTAAGTGACAGTAAACACCAACCCCAGATTCACTCTCGTTCAGCATTTTGCCTCGCTAATGCTCGCTGTCAGAAAACAGAAACTTACTGAAGCTAATTGAGTTTTTAATAAAACTTCAACATCAGCGAGCTCCTGCTGAATCCTGACCTCAACCTGTTTGTCATCAGATCTTAATGAAGTTGTGATGACATGTGTGTGTGTGTGTGTGTGTGTGTGTGTGTGTGTGTGTGTGTGTGTGTGTGTTAGCCACCTGTCTGACTGTGTTATTGGAGCTGATGTGGAGGGTGTTGGTGACTCCTCTGGGCAGATAGAAAGCCTCCTGCACCAGGGCTCCTCCTGCTCCTCTCTGACCCCCCCGCACCGTCACCGGCCTCCTCAGATCCATCTGGACCTTGATGAAACCAGTATACACACCAGTAGGACCCTATGGGAGAGAGTACAGAGAGAGAGAGAAAGTTAGAGTACTATATCATAATGTGTTTACCACTTGTTGTCTATTTAATTTCTTTTTAAACATTAAAAACAAACACTATACTTACAATGTACATCATATACAAGAGAATACCATACTCATCAGACCAATAAAAAACAAACTGAGAGATTTATGTATAATTTTGACATTGAAAATGCACATTTCTGTTGACTTATTTCTGTTAGTGATTTGTTATTCTGTTTATGTTTTTAATATGTTGTGTTTAATGCTTTTACAGCCACGTCTACTGACCATTAATATTTGAACTGGCAATGCACGATATGTATCTCGGTATTTTCTACAAAATGTTGCAAGTCAGAGTCACATTTGAGATGTCACATACTCTTTTATAAAAACAGACTGATCAAAATAAAATGCAAAGACAGGACTTTTATTCTCTCCTTGAAAATATACAGCTGCACAACAGTTACACCTCCAAAACACTAGTGGGCGGCGGGGTTTCTGTGAAGTGCTGTAAAGTTTAGTTGATTTAAAACACACATTAACCACACATTAAACATGACTTACTAGAAACCACTTCAAACACAAGTACACAAATCAGCTTCGCTATAACTCGCAGCATTCACAGACAAACACTTGTCTTTATCTGGACACATTTTCCCCACAAATACAACATGCTAACATTATTAGCACACGCCTATGGCATTTTACATTGTATAAATTAGCCTAGCAGCTAGCAGACTTTTCCTCTACTCATATGAAGCCAGGCACAACAGCAACATGTGACTAAGGTAACTTTACAAAATTCGACTCCATTACAACTCATAAGGTTCACTGACAAAACAACTGTCTTATACTAAACACGTTTTCCAAACAAATACAACATGCTAACGTTATTAGCACAAGCCTATGGCATTTTACACTGTATAAATTAGCCTAGCAAATATCGAAGATTACTAATTGACTTGATTAATTCATTATAAAAGTAGTTGTAAGTAAAATGCATTAAAATCAGAGTTGCATGTGAAAACAATCATTGTAAAATCAGGCAAGCTGAAGTGAACTACAGACACAGAATCATTCACAGCATACAACGAGATCACCGGGTGTATTGTACACACAGCATGTGCTATATGATCTTTCCAGAGGAGACCAGTTCACCCAATAAGCCCCGTGTGTCCTGCAGCACAGATGGCCCCAGACGGAGGAAGAGCATCTTAATCTCATTACTCCATACGGGGCTTGGAGGACTGTGCGTGCAAATGTATGTGTCTGTGTGGCGGTCATAATCCAAAGAACGAGAACAGTATGAACAGAAGTATAAAAAAAGAAAAGAAAAGAAAAGAAAACGAGCTGAAACTAGACAGGGAGACAAAGAGAAACTTCATCACAGATGAAGTGATAAGAAAGAACAACAGACAGAGTTAGAAAGAAGGGTGTGGGTAAAGATTAACAGTGTGATACTATCAGCTCCAACAGGTGTTGACCAGCAGGTTTCAGACTTAGGACTGTACAGTTACCTAACTTCCTGCTGACTAGAATCATTTATGTTCACTACACCTGGGCTCATTTAGCACGAGTCGGCTTTTTTCTACTGATTCGGCACGTTATATCAGCGCTGGAGACAGTAGTGCCCTTCGATGAATGAAATTTCTCTGATTGGCAGTTCAGCTCGGCGCACGAGAGGAGAAACGGAAGTGAGGAAAGTAAACAAAAAGCTAAGTCATGAAGGAGTGAGAACAAAACGAACTTGTTACATGAAGTCAGATTATTTTTCTTTAGCCACGAGCTCTTTCGTAGAAGCCTTTTATGATGGCTTGTGTTATTGTTCACTGGCGCATGGTAAATATGCTCTGTTCTTTCAACACTGGATCGAGTTGTTAATGTGCTAACAGGCTAACTAGCATCAAGACAATCTTCTGGTTTCTAGTTTTGAATGATGAATACAGACTACCCCCGTCTGCTGGTGTGGAGAGTTATTTCCTTTCACACAGGCGAGGATCATGTATGCTTGTTGGCCATCTGCTGTAGTCGTTGCAGTGTGTTCATGTGCAACTTTTTAGTCAAGATAAAGGCAAAGTGAGGCCATGCAGCGGGGGCTTTCGTCGCCACTAGTTCTCTGAAGTTGGTTTGGTGTGTCTGGGCCTTTAGTAGTATAGAAGTTGCAGTAGAACCAGTTTAGAAAATGCTGAAAACTACAAAACACTCCACAGCTGATGCGAATATTGTATATTGGCCTCAAGAAAGGCCTTTAGTTACCTGCTGTACCTAAATTAAGAAAAATACATCATTTTCACAGTGCACTATTGATTTTGAGATACCTAAACATTCCTAACTGGTCGATATCCCACAATACAAAACTGAGCTTTGCCTAAAACCCTTCATTTTTACTGGATATAACAAAGAGTTATAGTGTGTCATGGTGGTGAATACAACTTCAGAGAGCTTTCACGCTGCCAAGGGAAACAGTGTGGGGGAGAACAATAGCAGGAATAACATCACATCACTCTGATGTGACTGCTGAGGAATGCTGCGAGCTGGAGGAAGGGCATCAGCACACCTTTAACTGTTGAGATTAAAACCCTCACAGCTGTTATTTATATTAACATATTCTGTTACTTTAGTAGAGGAAGAATAGTTTGTTAATTAAGGCATATTGATTCACGAACATACACACAAGATTACAGAAAAGACTGAAGACATAAAGTTTATTCGTGACTTTGGAAAAAATGGTTAACACACAGCTGTTCTGTAGGTTTTGATGGTATCACAGGATCTTCCGCAGCAGATGGAGTTTGCAGATTTCCAGGTTTCTAAACATTCTGAGAACTTCTTATTCAAAATGGCAACCTCAAAGCTTTCGGTCCTGGTCTATTTGGCAGCACATGTAGTTACTGGTGGTGCTAAATGTGGTTTAATCTCATCATTCTGTGAGCAACCTGGGACCTGATTTTATACTTCACATGGCATGAGTTTAGACAACACCATTTATAATGATATAGGGTCAAGTTGCATTACATGACGTATAACAGGGTGCATCTCCCCTCTCTCACACTCTCCGCACAGCTCCGCCCAACTCATTCACTCACAAGTTCTCCAGCAACACAGGCGTAGCCTGACGTGCACCTCGCTAGATATGTAACTACATGTCACAGTGACGCAGACCTCCTGTCTATTTCTGTAAGCTGAAACCATTTCCCTCAGTGGAAACAAAGCTCTTTTTTTAACTTTAATTTCACAGATAAGAAACAATAAATTGTGAAGACAATAAAGCCTCCACAAAAATAGCATTTTAAGTCTTGTGTGTGATTTATCCTGGCTTCATATGAGCAGAGGAAATCTCTGCATGCCGATAAGCTAATTCATACAATGTAAAATGTCATAGGCTTGTGCTAATAACGTTAGCATGTTGTATTTGTTTGTAACACGTGTTTAGTATAAGACAGTTGTTTTGTCAGTGAACCTTGTGAGTTGTAATGGAGCCGAATTTTGTAACCTTTGTTAAATGTTGCTAATAATGTTAGCATGTTGTATTTGTGGGGAAAATGTGTCCAGATAAAGACAAGTGTTTGTCTGTGTATGCTGCGAGTTATAGTGAAACTGATTTGTGTACTTGTGTTTGAAATTGTCTCTATTAAGCCATGTTTAATGTGTGTTTAATGTGTGTGTTTTGAATCAACTAAACTTTACAGCACTTCACAGAAACCCTGCCGCCTACTAGTGTTTTGGAGGTGTAACTGTTGTGCAGCTGCATATTTTCATATAGGGAAAAAAATCCTTGTCTTTGCATATTATTTTGACCGCAGTCCGTTTTTTAAAAACTGCTTGTGACTCAAATGTGGCTTTGACTTGCACCTGAAAACATGCAGCCCATTTCGTAGAAAATACTGAGATATATATCGTGTATCGCCAGTCAGCCTCTAAATACAGAGATATGAAATTTTGTCCATATCGCCTTAGTGTGCAGCCAATAACTGAGCTTTGAATGACCTTAATGACCATCTGACTTTCTCATGCAAGTCACAATCTTGAGTTTAAAAGTGATGGCAGAATATCTACAGGATGCAGTGCAGATAAAAGACAGTATTTTTTCTGTTTAAAGGAGAAACAAGCTCCAAGCCAAACACAAGAAACTCACTGACTCAGCCAGTGTATCAGTGTGTGTTTGTGTTTGTGTGTGCGCTCCACTCACAAGAGTCATTTTAAGGTGGTCATTGGTCAGCGTGTTGTACTGCTCGATCTTCTGCCTGATTTCCTCCCGGGTGAGCTCTGTCCGCAGCTCTCTCTCCTTCTCCACATCCTGACAGGGACAGAGGGAGAATAAAAGGAAACATGACACAGTAAGTCACACGTCAACTAAGATTGTTAAAACAATACAGTCTCTGTTTGGACAACAGCAGCAGGACACGTGGACGAGTTCCTTATCCGAAAGTTTTGTTTTCTACAGATCGTACAGTTCAAGTTTCTTGCTTATCATCTGCACAACAATCCCACAGTTGGAGCTCAAACAGTGTTGTTATAGATATGTATAAGAAAATGTATGGAAGAGGAACCAAGTCTTTTCCAATGTCCTTTTTGAGAATTTGAAGGATCAGCGTAGTTTCCCGTAAGTCCTATATCGTAGGCAACTGGACTTGTTTGAGTTTCGTAAAGATGGCTCTCATCCAAGAGGTATCTTCATCTAAGAGTTGAAACGTCTTCAAGAAACTCAGGCAAGTCCAGGCCTACGATATAGCACTTAAGATTACCATCGCCTGGATGACTGAGAATCGTCACCGACATAGTTTCCCCTGAATTTCACAGATCATAGCAGTCACCCGCACAATGTCACTAAACTCACTTCCTTTTTTCTGATTATGAGGATGTGCGACACAAATGTTTCATATTTACCAACCAAAATTACAACTAAAGATCATGCAAGGCAATTCCCTGATGTTCTGCATGACAGTGGGGGTAAACTGTTGTGGTGAAATACAAATTAAAGTCGTCATGAACAAACATGTTTCTACCACAAATCACACCTGAAGAATGGTTGTGTGGACAGCAACAGTGAGTTAGATTAAATATGCACAGTTAGTTGTCACATTAAATCACAAACAGTGCTGTATATTTTCTGTGGAACAAGTTGCATTTGATTTTTAATGATTATAAAAATAAAATGGCAGCTATTTCTTGCAATTTTTACTTGCAACTTCATTGTGAAAAGAAAACGTCTTAAAACAGTGCAACATGTATTGCAATTCTTTTTGAAAAGCTGCCCTCAAATCTGGCATTTTAAGCCGAAAAAATCCCAACAAACTTCTGCAACATCCTGGACTGACTCTGCATTTTTGCATTGCATAAATTGTGAATAAATAAACTAATGAAAGATAGAACTTTAAAGATAACTGAAATCTGATCTCGATCTAGTTGGGTCTCAATTTTTCATATGAAACCCTCTGGGTATGTGTTAAAACTTATTTCTCCACATTGTGATGGAGTTAAATGCATGGCATGGTTTCACAGTTAAAGGAGCTGCATGTTGGTAGGAAAACATGTGATCAGAGCTGGACTGTTAAAGAAGAGGAGCCTTAATTTTAAGATTAGGAGAGATGAGGGAAACATTTGAAAAAAGGCATTAAAACTAAATTTTGCTTTTAAAAGGACAAGTTGGTTGACAAGTGAACAAATAAACAGGACAAATAAGTGATGTCTGTAGAGAATCTCACATAAGAGGATTTGACTCTTCAGTACATCGTCAAGAAGCAGAACAGGAAAGCCTGAGAGCTTTTCCTCTTTCATACATATGTACTTTGTCACTGAACAGTGCTTTAGGGTAAAATAGAGCATTGCTGTATTTTTCATGTGAACCAGCCCTTATGGTGCAGCGTTAACTCGATTAAGGAAAAGCCGTTGAATTGAAATGGTTTGAAAACATTCTGTCAATTAATTCTCAAATTAAGGACATATGTTCATATAAAACAAGTTCGGCCCTGAACCATATGTAACATCCCATTTTTCCAGAAGCCAAAGATCTTTAGTTGCACAGCTGAGAGCTGGTGTTCTTCCTCTGGCCATTGAGATCAAACGGTTCAACAATATTCAGGAGGAAAACAGAATATGTGAGCTATGTGACTGGGTGAAGTGGAAAGTGAGTCCTGTTTTCTCTTGTATTGCACAAACTATGACTTAAGAGAGCGTATATTCCATGAAATGGCTTGTCTAAACCCTGACATTTGTTGGTGCTCAGATGACCAAAAGCTAGAACAGTTGTTTAGTTTTGACGCATCAAAGTTCGCCAATTTTAATCAGGCAAAACTGTGTTCAGTTAGTATTTATTTTGATGTCTGTCTTTCACTTTTACATGATAAATACCTTTGTGAGTGATCCACGAACTCCATCTTCCAAATTGATGATCTGATTGTACGTGATACTTTTGTTGCCTTGTTTCATTTTCTTTCCTTTTAGTGCCGTCTGAATTCATATTTGCTGGACTTTATGGTGTCTCGTAAGACCATGCAGGCTGGACATAACTGATTGCATGACAAAGTAATAAAAATTCAATCATTCATATATGAAAATAAAAGGAGGGAGAGAGGGAGGACAACGTAATAAGAGCACTGAAAATGAAACACAACATCCTGGCATCATCTATTTCGGAAAGTATACGTTCTATCAACACACTGCAGCGAGACTATTAGCACCCAGTATATCATCTCCTTTCCTGCTTCACCATCTCAGGCTCGGACTCAAAGAGTAAAAAGACACTCACTGCTGGAGGGTCAGCACATGACAACAACATATTTCTAACAGTCCGGGTCCCATGCTGTGTGACTGACTTCTAATATTAGACAATCTCCTGCAGGAAACTCAACAGTGCAAGAAAGACGAGGCTAAAATAGTTGTTAGTTTTGCCGGAGGCCACGTGGACTCTAATAATCTGTACAACAGATCCAAACAGCTTGTGATGCATGTGGCATGTACTGAATGCACACATGTGTTTGACATATCAGCAGCACAAGAGGCTTTACTGAGGCCTGGAGTCGGCAGTCGACACAGTGTTGGTGAATAAATAACCGTAGAGGGCGGAGAAGGTCACAGCAGAGGTCAGCTGATAGAGAACGCTCTAGATAAAGATGACAGATGGACACATGTGTTCAGCACAGCAAAACATCTGCACGTGAGCTTTAATAACCAGAAATCCAAGCAACATTAATGACACCAGGTCAAACTGAAACAGCCAAGCCCTCCTTTTATTTATTATTTTACAATAGCACAAAGCTGCATCACATGCAAAACTATAATTTGGATCACATGACACAGCCAAATATGTTGCATAATGAGTTGTAAAGAGCCTGTCCACTGACCTCAGAGCCAATTAAAATGTTTTCAGGCAGGCTTGGTTTTTAGGAAAACAGTGGCACATCATGTCCCCACCCTGACTGGTTAAAATTACTCTCACCAACTTTAAATCCATTACATTTTTGGAGTGAAGTGACTCTACATAAACTGAGAGATCCAGTGAAGACTAATGTTGACCATGTGCCCATCAGGACGGTGATCTTTAGGTTCAAGGTTGCTTTTATTGTGTTGATAAAATTATCTTGGATTAAAGTAACTGCTGCACAAAAAGCAGACACGTCACAGAAAGACACCAAATAAAACTGACTGGAAAACAAAAACAAACACTTTCTAAAACATGCTGTACATCCTTTCCATCCATTAGCTTTTTTTTTAAAAGTATCTAGTATCCAGCATCTAAAATGTGAATAGGTGCTGTGTTTAATTGTCATACGTGAAAGCAAACTGATTATCTTTGAGTTTTTGGACTATTGCTTGGATAAAACAAAACAGGGAGAGGGAGAGGTGCTGTGCTGCTGCCAGAGGAGCCACTGACTGAGTTCCCTCTGAGTGGTAAGGCCTTGTTCAGATTACCACTCCAAATCGGATTTTTAGCATATGCAGATTGTATCTAGCTTGATTTTCCGACAGTATGGACAGTGAAAAAACACACCTGATTTTCCAAATCTGATTCAAACTACATATGGAGGTGATTTCAAATGTGATTCCTATCAGATTTTTACAGATCTGTTTCAATCTGAATGTTCAAATAAGATTTCCAAGTGTCTTCTGCGTCACTAATTACTGAATGCACACATGTATTTGTCATATCAGCAGCACAAGAGGCTTTACTGAGGCCTGGAGTCGGCAGTCGACACAGTGTTTATGTATAAATTATCTTGGATTAAAGTAACTGCTGCACAAAAAGCAGACACGTCACAAAAAAAAAACAAAACATTTTTTTTTGGTTCATTATTCAAACAGAAATGCCAAATATTCTCTGGTTCCAGCAGCGCGACACGAACAACAACAACAACAACAACAACGTAGATCTGGAGAGACGCTTGTTGCCTTGTGATGCCTGTGGAGTTACAAGTAGAAGCCACGGGTTAAAAGCATGGAGGAAAACAACAAACCGTGGACGGACGAGGAGATAAAATGCCTGATAGCTATCTGGGAGGATTCGTCAGTTCAGAAAAAAATAGAAGCTACACACAGAAATTAAACCATATATCAGGACATAGCACACGGGATGAGGAGCGGGGGTTTTGTGGAACATAGCTTCAGTGCGAATGGAAAATCAAAAATCTCAAACCAAGTACAAAGAAATTAAAGTCGCTGTATGTAAGAATGTGGCCAAAACAGTTACTGCACTCAAATTCAAAATACTGCCGCGAGTCATGTCCGCCCCCCCCTCCCCTACAGATTCAAGGTTGCTGGACAGCGGCACGCTGGAGACTGATTTGTTTGCCCACGGGCGGCTGCCGTGGCAGGGCCGCGTTGCCATGTCCTTGATCTTCGGTCCAGCGGACCGTTCGAGCAAGTCCGGCTTCTCTGCTGCTAACGCTGCTGCCGGGATACAGCTGAGGAGGAGCCGGCTGCTAATGCTATGTACTGGGACACTGCTAACGCTGCTGCCAGGATACAGCTGAGGAGGAGCCGGCTGCTAATGCTATGTACTGGGACACTGCTAATGCTGCTTGCCGTGCTGCTGTAGCTCAGTCGTAACTGTAACTGATGCTGAGACTCTACTGACTGCGTGACTGGTAGACGGCTGTGGGTGGCGCAACAGATCAAAACACAAATTCAAAACATAAACATGATTTGCAGATTGCAAAAAAAATTTTTAGATGCAAATATTCTGGCTGTACTATTGTTGTCGGTGAGATCAGTATGTTATATGAACATTATTCCTTAGTCGCTGTGACATATTAGGAGGATTTTATGACTATTTGCTTTAGATTTCTTATATGTTGCTCCTTTAAGGATGGGAACAACAAGAGCGGGGTTGGGCGCATAAGCCTGGTATGGATCCTAAATTTGTTCTGGAAAGCGCAGCAGAGGAAGACCGTAACATTCAGGAAAGCAACGGTCAGAAAGATGACAAAATGCCCCCCCACCCACCCCTCCCCATATTATGACATCAATGTCAGCAAGTTGAAATATTACGAGTATAAGGTTTAGTTGTGCATAAAAAATAAATAAATAAAAAAAACATGAAAAAGTTCATCAAGGTAAAAGCTATATCCTGTTATAGGTTTTCAAGCTGTCATACTACTGACTCCAGATGTTTAAAACAGGATGTAAAAACTCTGATGTCTGTCCTGATGTTTAATATCTTCTGTCTGTCTGTACGTGTCAGTGTGTGAGTGCCAACCCAGAGACTTCAGACTGACTTTAAATCTCCACTGTAGTGGTGTGCTTACATGGGCATAGTGCAGCCCTCCTCTACGTCTATTAAAAACCACACACACACACACACACACACACACACACACATAGTGCAGAATCCAGGGAGGCTTTGAAGGCACATACACCCTTATATGGAAGACACACACTGCTCAAAGGGAAAGACAAGTTGCTAATACAGCATGTGCAAACACACACTGCAGCTCTGAGAGTTTATAATGTCATCCTGCCAGTCTGTGTGCAAACTAAAGGGAATTACACACAACATTAAACATGTCCTTCATCACATGTTTACATTACATTAGAAGAGAATTTGATGTGTCCTTAAACAGCAGGTGGAAACAAAGGCTACAGATCTGATAATTTGAGGCATCAAAACTGGATGTTTAATGAAGATTATGAGAAAATTAGTACTCAAACAATTGGCCGATTCATCAGTTAGGAGACAATGATTGAGGGGAAAATCACATTTTTCAAAACTGATTCATATTTAAGTAATTTATTGTGGGAAAAATGGCAGGTTTTAAATAACTGGGAACTGCATATTTTCAGTTTTGGACTTGTTTGGACAAAATAAGCATTTGAAAGATGTAAAATATTTGTGCTCTGGGAAATTGTGGTTTTCATAACATTTTCCACTATTTTCAACATGTTAGAACTTCTATTGAGAAAAAGTGAAACTTTAAAAAGTAACCTCGGTATGTGCAGTGTCACCACTCAGGGTATTGTGCATTGTCAATTCATGTCCACTAAAAGTGTTTGTTTTTGCCACTGACAGGCTCAAATTGTTAATGTAAGTATCTGACAACATTATGGAAAGGATCCCTACAGAGATAGACCTTTTTGTTAAGGAGTGAAATCCTTTTTGTTTAACTATAAACGGCCCCAAAATCACGATCATCAAACCCACTGGACTCCATTTAAATAAACAGTAATTTTATCATCATAAAACACACTTCATTCAAAGTCAACAGAAAGAAAATAAAACTCGTAAAAACCATCTTGGTTTGTCTTTCCACCGCCACAACAATCATCAGCTCTGGTTTGGTTGAAATGAACCCTTAATTCATTCCGTTAGATGTGAAAATATGCTGCCTCTATACACGCTAAAATGATTATTTACTTAAATGGAGTCTGGCGTGTTTGGTGATAGCGATTTCAGGGCTGTTTCTGGTTAAACAAACTGATCTGACTCTTTAACAAAAAGGTCTATCTCTGTAGGGATCCTTTCTGTAATGTTGTCAGACACTTAAAATAACAATCGGAGCCTGTCAGTGCCAAAACAAACACTTCTATTGGATGTAAACTGACAGTGCAAACATGCCTCGAGTGGTGACATCACAGCCTGTTTCGGGGTTAACGCTGCAACATTCTCGCTCAATACTGGAGCAGTTTAATTTAGTGCAGAGCAACAACTACAGACACATTCATTAAAACGTTTTATAAGAATCTCTATTATCTTAACTCTATAACGTGCATACCTTAAGATCTTAGCGGTGGTGACCTGTCTGTCTACCTGACAGACACAGACACTGACTCATCAGGATTAAAGGGAGGACACACAGGGACCTCAACAAATCTGCTCAACCACATGCACAAAGACACAAATGACATCACAGCATCATGAATCTGAAGATATCAGACTCCATGGTTTATTCCTAAAAAAAAAACTTCTGTTTTACTTTTGTGCACTGTGATGTTCATTTTGACCTTTACCCCATTCAGCCTTCACTTTAAGCACCTGCCAGGTCAGGTGAGTCAAAGCTTATTACCAGGAAGTGACAGGTAAGGGGATTATCGGTCATCTTACCTTCAACAGAAACACAGACACACAGAGGAGCACACAGAGGAAGTGAAGACAAGAGGTAAAAGAAAAACAGAGACATGATGAATGACACTCCTTCAGGGGAATCCTTCCCCTCGTGACTGGGCTGGATCTGTGCGTGTGTGTGCAGTGAGGTCAACGGCTAAACCTGGCGACCTTGTAGATTAAGTCACTTCCAACCTACATTAGCTGAATTTGGCATTTATTATCTCATAGTGTTAAGCATTTAGAATAATTTTGTTTCAACACAAAAATTTAACCCTAACTGTGGTCATATTAGAGTAAAGGTGACAGATCGACCAATCTGATTACCAACTAGCCAACCTTCCTGTGGACACATTATAAACCGGCGTAGTAACTGTTATATTTGTTTCTGTAGCTGGCAGTATGGTTGTTTTTGTTTTTTTTGTTTGTCTTGTATTTCGTATATCTGCGTTTTTTGTATTATTAGTCTTAAAAATGGACGCCCCACATTCAACTCCAATCATTCCACGATTCACAGAGCTCCATTATCATCAATCATGACAACCTTCAGTCAACCATATGGCAACATCTACACGTGCATTGATACATTTATTTAAGCTTTTGAGATGCAATAAAAGCAACATCGTCCACACAGTCAGGATTCCCGAATGTCATAATTACATATCAACTAGCCACATTTTTCACTTGCCCACCACAGCACCAGAGTGGAAAGATGCTGATTATTTTCTTAAGTTATTAACTGTTTGGTAAATGGTATATGGACTGCACTTATATAGCGCCTTTCTTGTCATCTGACCACTCAAAGCCCTTTTTTCTCTACAAGTCACATTCACACACATTCACACAATGGTGGCTGAGGCTACCATACAAGGTGCCACCTGCTACTTAGTTTTAAACACACTCACACCAGTGGAACAGCCATCAGGAGCAACTTGGCGTTCAGTATCTTGCTCAAGGATACTTCGACATGCTGACTGGAGAAACCGGGGATTGCTTATCCTTCGATTAGTGGACGACCTGCTCTACCAATGTCAAAGACAACTCAAACATACTTACATGCAATTAACCACTGCCCAATTCAAATGTCTTATTTGTCTGACCAGCAGTACACAACCCAAAAAATATTCCGTAAACTGTCACATATGGTGGAGAAATACAGCAAATCCTAACATTCCAAAGGCAAAAAACGTTTGGCAATTTGCTTAAAAGAGGACTCAAATGATAATCTGATTATCAAAATAGTTGAAGCAGTTATTTATTTTCGGAATACTTGGTTATTTCACAAATAGTTTCAGCCCTTGCTTTACTGCTAGTTTGGTGTACTAATGGAAAAGGGTCGGTGTTTGGGATCGGACAATTGTTCAACAGTTTACCTGCCATCACATTTGCACCTTGAAAAGATGGTTTTGCAACCTGCAGACCCCCCTGCGCTCCTGTGGAGTTTCTACATACATGTGTCGTCATGATATTTTACACTAGAACAGGCGTATACAGGCCAGTATTAATATCTTTGGATTATAAGAGCTGATGGTTTTTTTTTTTATCTCTAATTCTGGCTCCAGTATTTCTCTGAGAATTTTATTTTACTAGAGAAAGAAGCAACTTTTGACCATTATAGGACTTGAAAACTCTCTTCTACTACTACTAAAACCCACGATACTAATAAAGTCTTCATGGCTAGACTCACTGCTAGTTTTAATAAGAGCCAAATCCTCCCACTTGACTCCAACAATTCCTCAGAAATACGACTCCTAACACTGACCCACAGTGATATTACTGGCCTCAATGGGTGTGTACACGAGTGTGTCCAGTTGAGGCTGCATAACGTCCTGCATGGACAGGGTTAAGAGGAACTGGGAGGGTGAGAGCAACCAAATCCAAACAAACAAGAGAAGCAGAGCACAGCGGAGCTACAACACAATGAGGTCATGGGCCTATTTAAGAGCAGTGAATCCTCCCACTGAAGCTGGAAGATCAACACCGGACTGAGGGGGAGAAAGGAAGACAGAGCGAGGAGACAAAGACAGTAGCCTTGTTTAAACAAAGAAGAAGAATGAAGAAGTTGATTGACCAGAAACAGATTACCCTCTCACTTCAGATCCAGCCATCTTTAAACTGACTAACACTCATGCTGAGGCCTGTATGTTACGCTGCTGTCCTTTGTAGAAAAAGGACAATATACCTTGTATTGTCAATAAACAGAACTGTCAGACATGATATATATACATATATATACAGTACAGGCCAAAAGTTTGGACACACCTTCTCATTCAATGCGTTTTCTTTATTTTCATGACTATTTACATTGTAGATTCTCACTGAAGGCATCAAAACTATGAATGAACACATGTGGAGTTATGTACTTAACAAAAAAAGGTGAAATAACTGAAAACATGTTTTATATTCTAGTTTCTTCAAAATAGCCACCCTTTGCTCTGATTACTGCTTTGCACACTCTTGGCATTCTCTCCATGAGCTTCAAGAGGTAGTCACCTGAAATGGTTTTCCAACAGTCTTGAAGGAGTTCCCAGAGGTGTTTAGCACTTGTTGGCCCCTTTGCCTTCTCTCTGCGGTCCAGCTCACCCCAAACCATCTCGATTGGGTTCAGGTCCGGTGACTGTGGAGGCCAGGTCATCTGCCGCAGCACTCCATCACTCTCCTTCTTGGTCAAATAGCCCTTACACAGCCTGGAGGTGTGTTTGGGGTCATTGTCCTGTTGAAAAATAAATGATCGTCCAACTAAACGCAAACCGGATGGGATGGCATGTCGCTGCAGGATGCTGTGGTAGCCATGCTGGTTCAGTGTGCCTTCAATTTTGAATAAATCCCCAACAGTGTCACCAGCAAAACACCCCCACACCATCACACCTCCTCCTCCATGCTTCACAGTGGGAACCAGGCATGTGGAATCCATCCGTTCACCTTTTCTGCGTCTCACAAAGACACGGCGGTTGGAACCAAAGATCTCAAATTTGGACTCATCAGACCAAAGCACAGATTTCCACTGGTCTAATGTCCATTCCTTGTGTTTCTTGGCCCAAACAAATCTCTTCTGCTTGTCGCCTCTCCTTAGCAGTGGTTTCCTAGCAGCTATTTGACCATGAAGGCCTGATTCGCGCAGTCTCCTCTTAACAGTTGTTCTAGAGATGGGTCTGCTGCTAGAACTCTGTGTGGCATTCATCTGGTCTCTGATCTGAGCTGCTGTTAACTTGCGATTTCTGAGGCTGGTGACTCGGATGAACTTATCCTCAGAAGCAGAGGTGACTCTTGGTCTTCCTTTCCTGAGTCGGTCCTCATGTGTGCCAGTTTCGTTGTAGCGCTTGATGGTTTTTGCGACTCCACTTGGGGACACATTTAAAGTTTTTGCAATTTTCCGGACTGACTGACCTTCATTTCTTAAAGTAATGATGGCCACTCGTTTTTCTTTAGTTAGCTGGTTGGTTCTTGCCATAATATGAATTTTAACAGTTGTCCAATAGGGCTGTCGGCTGTGTATTAACCTGACTTCTGCACAACACAACTGATGGTCCCAACCCCATTGATAAAGCAAGAAATTCCACTAATTAACCCTGATAAGGCACACCTGTGAAGTGGAAACCATTTCAGGTGACTACCTCTTGAAGCTCATGGAGAGAATGCCAAGAGTGTGCAAAGCAGTAATCAGAGCAAAGGGTGGCTATTTTGAAGAAACTAGAATATAAAACATGTTTTCAGTTATTTCACCTTTTTTTGTTAAGTACATAACTCCACATGTGTTCATTCATAGTTTTGATGTCTTCAGTGAGAATCTACAATGTAAATAGTCATGAAAATAAAGAAAACGCATTGAATGAGAAGGTGTGTCCAAACTTTTGGCCTGTACTGTATATATATATATATATATATATATATAGGCATGTCTGTCATATTAAAAAAAAAAAAGCCTACTTTGCAGTTCTTGAGCAACAGAATTCTGAGCATCAGACAGTGACATCATCTGCATAAAGATGAATCATATAACAGTAGATTTATTTCAGAACCAGGACAGAAATACGACAATAATTACAAAACTAAAATGTAGTTTTTAATTTTTCTGTGCTAGGCCTATTACAATCAAACCAGGAAACTGGTTTGCAGAGGTGGTGGGAAAAATCCTGACGGATGTTGTCTTTGAATGAATTCACTTACTACTAACTGAAGTAATACTGAAGTAATCCCCCGATTGTCCTGACATCAGCAAGGGGCTAGTCTCGCCACCAGACAATCAGAGATCTCCGCCTTCTGATAGTCTGGGGACACTCCTTTCTAAAGTGTGTTTAACACACCGGCGAAAACGGCCGGCAACAAAGCAATGTCTCTTGTATTTTTGAAAAGACACGTCCTCCTGGAAATGTGCGCTCCCCCTTTTCTTGTCCGCAAGGAAACAAACACACAGAGAGCTTGAAAATGGATGCTGAGAGATTTAACTCCGTTTTATCAAACGTGTGCTCAGTCCACAAGATTGTGGAAATGAAAGACTTACAGCTACTTGAGTCATTTTGTACCGCTACACGTGTTTCTAGTTGGACTATGTTTACGAGCACAAGAGTTCAGCGAGCCACCGAAGGACCGCCCTGCGGATTTACTATTGGTTCTGCAACGTAGGGAGTTTTTTTAAACTCTGAAATTGTATCCGCCCATCTAAACACAAAATCAGGGAGAAAGTCATCAGTCTTTAGTTAAGCAAAGTGTCTAAAGACTGACTTGTGAGTCTAGCAAGGGGCTCTCTTATTTTAGGTGAGGTGCTATCCCTCCACTGTGGGAACCCCTGCGACGGAAGCAGCTGCCATTTAATTTGTGACTTGCACAATATGTATATGACTCAACTGTAAAGCTCTGACTGGATGAATTTCCACATACCCAGAACTCAGAGGCTTACTGTTTTTCAAAATATGTTTTTTCATGATGAATTTGTGCTCATTCAAAGGTAGTGTAATAAAGGGCTGAATTATTTTGTATTTCTGATTTTTTCTTTTTTTAAATAAAGATTTCTGTGTTTCCTTCACAGAGAAGAGGGGATAAATAAAGACAAAAAAACAAAAAACAGCAACAAAAAAACACTGGTATCGGCTATCAAACCAGAATTTAACAACTGTTACATTCCCAATTATTACCAATAAAAATGCAAATTCCAAACGTTGATAGTAAAACGTAAGTTGTAAATGTAAATGTTCATTTACAGCATGTTAGTGATTTCAATAGACAGTGCAGGTGGGATGTGTAAAACTCTGAAGCCAGCATTAAACTGCAGCATGCAAATCATATAACTGTAACATATATTCACACATAAGATGTTTGATGCTGTGTATTTTAATGTGGATATTAATCCCCAGATAACAGGCTCCATTGCAGGTAGTGATTAAAAAATGTGCTTTTACTGGTGAAGTTTGATGGTTCGAAAGCTGGCAAGGAACAAATATATGGAGCCAAAATGCCCGGTTGTTACAGCAGATTAATTCCTCTTATTGCCCAGCTTTAGAACAGGACTACTAAAAAAACTTTTCCAAGTTTGAAAACAGATGAAAACATTTGATTCAACATTTAAAGAATAATCAAATTTAACTCCATACTGCACTTGTTGCACGGAGCAGACGAGAATTAAAAAGCAGAACAGACTTGGATTTAAAACCAGAGCTGCCAGGAAACACTGGAAGAAGCAGAAGTGAAAGAGGGAATAAAAAGTGACGACAGAAAAAAAAAAGAGCACAGGGAATACAAAGACAGAGGTAAAGTTTTATCTTCATCTGCATGTCAGCCCTCTCCGGTTCCCTGACTGCTGCTTCGAGAATAACCCCGGGAGTTAAAGTTTAGTCTGTGAGACAGAAACGGCATTTTCTTTCTTCGAAGTCTTATCAAACACACCTGCAGCATTCCTACCTTTGCTAAACACCGTCACACTCGCCTGCATCCACTGTCTGTAAATAGATGACATCACCTTGTGAGTTTGTGTGTGCAGACAAAACACGCCTAGCTCAGCTAAACAGACCCTAAAGCAGAGGATTGCGTGTTTGTGTGAGTAGACTAAACACACACACAGCGGTTTGGCTGTGCTAACTAAGTGTAACCTACATTTTAAAGGACAAGAG
Organism: Epinephelus fuscoguttatus; assembly: GCF_011397635.1. NCBI lineage: Eukaryota > Metazoa > Chordata > Actinopteri > Perciformes > Serranidae > Epinephelus > Epinephelus fuscoguttatus. The sequence goes on from NC_064773.1 coordinate 6,566,189, forward strand.
AGATGTTTTATTTCGGTCCCTGGGTTTACTTCCTCTAAGCTTTGTACCGTATGTTTAAAATGACCAGTGTAAAGGTCACCTTCATTTAAACATTAACAAGGGAGTTATACTGGTTATATTATACTGGTCCTCTGCCAGTCTGACGAGTTCCTCCAATTTTTCAACTGTCCTTTTCACCTTCGATCAAAATCTATGGTAATGTTAATTTTACGGGTCTGGCATTTCCTAAAAAGTTCTTTAAGGTTTCCTTTCCTTTAATTTGGTAACAGTTATAAAGATGATAGAGACACATTTCTGAAACTGTTAGTAAAGTTAATTTATCTGGATGTGTAACTTTTTATTCATCTAACAGTTGCAAATGTAAGTTTCCAAAGCCCAAGGTGACATCTTAAAATATTTTACTCTGTCTGCCAATGGTTATCCGTTTATTGGTCAACTGTCGACAACATTTTTGACTGGTTACGCACGTCTGTCTGGACGTTAATTTTCCTTCTCTTTGAGTTTTCTGCACTGTGTATCATCAGGGTCTGGTGGGAGCTAGCTATACTGCTGCTAGTTTAACGCTGTGTTGCCATGGAAACACTGTGCCCACCAGTCTCCTGCGGTGAGTAAGTGACTCAATTTTTAGTCGTACACCCCCTTAAGCAATGTTAAATATGTTATCCCTGTTAGCACAGTTAGCACGACTAACGCTGCTAACATAGTTAACAATGCTAAAGGGGTTTTGCCGCTCAAAATGAAGCTGCTTACTCACCAGGGCTACCTGGGGGAGACAGGAGAGTGGCCACCATGTTTCCACAGCAATACGTCCCGCCACCATGAAGGCGCCACCAGCGCTAATCACAGAATGAGTGGTGCCGCTAGCTAGCTCCAACGGGACCCAGGTGGTGCATAGTGCAGAGCAGCCAAGGCCAATGTTGCCTAACCAGTGGAGACCAGAGGACGGGCAGTGGGCACTATGCTTCCGCATGTTAACGCAGCTAGCCGGCTGTCTGTCAGCAAAGCCAACAGAAAGCAAAATAAAAGACTAAACATTTACATCACAAAACATTAAAATTTCACCAACTCTAAATGGACAGCGCTTTGAAATGTGGCGCTAAACCTCACTGAGTCAATGCACCGTACTCATAGAAAAAGGCCTCTAGTATTTTGCATAATTTTGCGCTTCCTTCTTAAAAATTAACCTGTCAGTATCAAGTTAATGGATGTCAGGCTATTGAAAGCAAAATTAACCGAAACCGACATCCCTACTCTGATCAGCAATCCAAAACCACCAAATTATTCAGCAGAAACTCACTTTGCAGAGGCTGGAGTATTTTGGCTTCAAAAAAACAAACAAAAAAAAAAAATCGACCTTCAAAATAGTTGCAGATTAATTTTCAACTAATCAAGTTATCATTTCAGATCTACATTAATCATTTATTTTTTATTTTCCAAATATGCTGAATCATGTACTTGCCTGTAGACAAATAGCACATTTATGCAGACTGTATGATTTCTTTAGATTATCATTAAATTGTAATCATTTCACTGGAAATGCACCAACTGTCTCGATTTTATCTACAATTACATGTTCCTTTGGCGACAATGTCTTGGTAGTTACCTCACTTTCCTTCAGTAAAACCTCCAAAACTTTTCTTTCAGAGCCTGTCTGCAAAATCCTCAAACATAAACACCTTCTATAAAATCTCTGGTGTCACTTTTAACTCATACAGGATCAACTTTCTTTATTTTTTCCACTGTTTAGCTCATTACTGGCCTCTTCTTCCTCTGCAACTATATTGTGTTCATGTTTCTACCCTCCTCACCCTCCCGCTCCCTTTCTATGTTACTTCCTGTTGAGTCCACGGGGGGAAGTCAAGATCTGCCACACCTTTCCTCCCAGCATTCCTACACTAATGGGCAGACACAAATGCACGTACAACACCACATAAATGTGCTGTATAAGTGGAAGTGTTCACACCTTTCCTCACCACGGACAATCCTCGGATGATGTACAGAAACCCTCGTCATCTTAAGTGGACATTCCAGAGTTAATGGACGTTTGTACAGTGGAGACAGTGCAGCCTTGTTTAGGCCTTTTATAGATCTCTCCATCTGTGGTATGAAGTGCCAACTAATATATACGCTGTTCAGTAACCACGGCTGTCAATTTTCTATAACCTGAAATATGTAACCAGAGTTAGTGTGTACCTGAGAGGCTTCCAGGGCTTCAAGGCTGAAACCGATTCCTGTGTTTTTGGTTTGAAGCTGTCTGGTATTTGTGGTGACCTTTAACAAAACTAAATGTCTAAACAAGCTACTGAGGAGTGAATGGGTGAACTTGTTCCAGACGCATGCTCGGGGCTAAGAGTAAACCAATGTCCAGCCACATTATCTATTTGGATTTGGCGATGCATTTATTCTCAAAACAATATACACATGCTCAACATAACACAAACATTTTACACGCCAATACTTTATGCTGTTCAACGTGTGTCGACAACACAGTCAAAAACTGTTTACTTCCCATTCCACACCTGATTCTCATTACCTATATGCACTTCACACATAAATGCTCAACCCTGTGCTCCCTTTCATGACTGCATGTGCATATTTATATTTACCTTGTTTAGATAAGGATTAAATAAACAAACAAAAACTATACTATGGCTCCAACAGTATTCAAAGTGTTTTAAAATTAACTCAACAGAGGGAAGATTCTTCGTCTAGTTGCATTCTTTTTTTAAAAATATCGTAGATAAGCAGATGTTTACGGTATGATAACCGTCAACTTTTATATCATGGTATACCTCGAAACGGCACATCACTGCATCCCTAGTTCAAAACATACTGTTACCTTTCCTATCTCCACAGTCTTGGACAATGACATCAGCCCCTTTTACACTGCCAGATTTTCGGCAAATGTTGGGCCGTTTTGCCCAAGAGTTTAGACACACCTTCCGCAATGGGAGGGGCTGTTGAAGACTTGTGGGAGGAGCTGTTGATGACGCTGCACGTGCGAGCCACTGGCGGTGGATAAACAGGAAACAGCTGATAGCAGGAATTAGCGAGCAGCTAGTAACAAGAGGGAAACACAAACCTGAAAGACACTGTAAAGATGAGCAACTGGGGAGACAAGGAATTGCGTATGCAAACGAAGAGGCCATTAACCGTCAGATGACGGGAACGGTGAAGAACGGGCCGACTTACGAGAGAATCGCTGAAGGACTGACCAGCCGCAGCTTCCCTCCCACATCACTGTATGTCACACGCTGAGCTACACGTTTTGTTACTTGCTCACGCCCCCCATTGCCCCGAAAAAGGCGCATTCTGTATAAACAAAAGTAGGTAGGCGGCATTTTGCTGCACTCCCCGATTTTGCTTTTATACTGCCAATGCTGAAAGAAGACTGATTGGGCTTTCCTGCAAATTTGAGGCAGAGGTCTTCACACGCCAATTTTTTTTGCACAAATCATAAATAAACCTGTGGAAAATGTAGCCAAACCTATAATGGTTTAGAAAATGGTTACATGATTATCATATGTACTGTATATCAAACCTTACTTTACATTAGGAAAATTTGTCATGTGTTTGTAACCACCTCTTGACCTCATATTTGTTTTCCTGTGCACTGCTTTTCTTTTTTCTGTTGTTCTTAAACGTAAAAAATGTTCATAAATAAAAAGTATTTAAAAAAAAATTGGACCTGACCAAACAAGATCATCTAATTTGAGGTATCCTTGCCAAAAATGTTTGCCTTACAAGTGAAAATAATACAGTGTTTTTTATTCTTGTTATTCTAATATGTACCGAAATTTGCAGTGATGTTTAGAGTTAAGAAATACTCATCACATCGTCGTTCACGGAAGATTTCACGTAAGAAAAAGTACAGAAAAGTACTGACATCAAAATACAATAAAAGTACAATCTCAGAATAACAAAAATTACATTAATTATTTGTGCATTAATGTTTTCATCGGATTAATGTTGCAGCAGATCAAAGTGGGGCTTATTTTTTACAATAAACGTAATGTGAATTTCACCAAGGGATCAATAAAGATTTATCTTTGTCCATAATAATACATTTAGGCTATTTGTTGATTATATTATGTTTTATCAATGTAAATATGCAAAGTAACTAAAGATTTCCAATAAATGTAGTGCAGTAAAAGTACATTTTTACCTCTGAATTGCAGTCAAGTATCAGTAGTAGCAGAAATTGGAAACATTCAAGTCAAAGTGAAACTACCTCAAAATTATACTAGAGTACAGAACCTGAAAAACAGCATTTTCTTTGGAAGAGAGGAGGAAAATTATGCCATTGTCTTTGCAAACTAGAAGTGAAACCTGCAGACTAAACGAGCTCAACCACATAGAGACAAGAGGCCGAGCTCGACACAATGATGTGACATCACCCTGCAGGACTGTCTGTGTGTTTGCAGAGCGGCTCAGTAAGTACAACATGGGAACATGGGAACATGAACAGCCGAGTACAGGACACACAGTTACGGTTCAACTCCCTGTACAGGAGTCTGTGAGGAGACCACAAGGAGTTTATTTGGAGGGCTGGGTGGTCCTCCATCATGACCTTTACCAACAGCAACAAAGAGGAGGTTAAAAAAAAGAAAGGAAAGATGTGGAGGAGGAGAGGACAAGAGGAGGCAGGAGGGGAGGATACGCTGGGTAAGAAGAAAGAGGAAGAGGGAGGAAAATGAGATGAGAGACGAGGAAGGAAGAGAGAAAACAATAAGAAAGAAAAGACTGATAACCAGTAAAGAATGAGGATGTGAAAATGGAGAGGATGAAGCGAGTAGAAGGGACAAACAAGAGAAGGAGGAAATAGAGAAAACTTCTTTCTTATAACTAAATGTTCTATCTTTAGTCGTTATGATATTCTGACATCATGAGTTTCCCCAGCTGCCTCTTTTTAAACTCCAGCTACTAGTCTGCAGTTAATGTCGTTGCTTTGGAGATAAATATAACATTAAAAACACGATGCTTTCCAGCCGTGTTGATGGTCAGCTCACATTGGAGTCGCTTTCTAAACCGCTAACTGCCTGCTGAGAAATGTTCTCATTAGACTGAGAAATGGCTTCATTAAAACACGGGTAAGGCAACACTGCTTAGCCAGGGCTCACACACACACACAGAGTTCATGTCTGATTATCAGCTAGTCAAAAGATTGCAAACAAACAGTAAAAGTGACTCTTTGCACACAAGTTAACACGAGGAGAATTGAGCAACAGGCCCACTGAGTTGCGTGTGTGTGGGTGTGTGTGTGTTATGGAGTGAGTAAGCATGTGTGGGTTGAGATTATGAAACATCAAGGCCTTGACCTTGGAGGGGAGAACAGAGGTGTGTATATGTGTTTATGTTTGAGGACAGTGAGCCAACAATAAGCCAGACTTCCTGTGGTGATGTTCATTCCTCAGAAAGCTGAACACCAGTAGGGATCAAACACTGATTGTTTCAATAAGCTACAAAACAGTCGTAAAAATGTCTTCAAACTGTTTGTTTCATCTGAGCAGCAGTATAAAACCACAAAGATATTTAATTTACAACAGCATGAAAGAGAGAAAAATGGAAAATCTTCAAATTTAAGAGGCTGGAAACAGAAATTATTTGGACTTTTTGTACGATAGGTGGCCTAAAACGGATACATGACAATCAAAATTGTTGATTAGACCTTTGAAATGTGAGCAAATTGGTTTTGATTGCTTTTAAAAACACAGGAAGAAAGCAGTAAGCAATGAAAACAGAAATGGCCCAAAAATCTGGCAAGAAATCAGTAAAAAGAAAAAATTAAAAACAAGAAAATTTGTACAAAAAAAAAAAGAGTAAATCACAAACAAGGAAAGAGTGCTTTAAAATTATAATAATTCTATAAAAATAATTTTGAATTGTAAAATTATATAATAATATATATATAATTTACAACAGTAAAAAAAAGAGAGAAAAACAAACAAAAAAAAATTGTGAGATAAGTGGCCTAAAACGGGTGCATGACAGTCAAATTTGTTGTTTATTAACCCTTTGAAACCTGAGAAAATTAGCTATGATTTCTTTTAAAAACATAGGAAGAAAGCAGTGAGGAATGACAGAGGAAATGACCCAAAAATTTGTTAAGAAATTAGTAAAAAGAGAAAATTACAAACAAGAAACTTTGCAACATAATTTGAATTGTAATAACAGTAATAATAATTATTATACATATTATTATACATTCCCTAGCTTTTTTGTGATGTCGCGTCATGTTTCAATGGGTTAATCAGCAGATATTCATCGATTGTAGCCATATTCTCTCAGTTAATTGTTTGGCTGATAAAATAAAAAAATAAAATTTCTTACAGGCCAAGTTGACGTGTTTAAATTTCTCGTTTTGTCCGACCAGCAGTCAGTTTACTGTCACAGACAACTCAGAGAATCTGCAAATAAACAATCTTAGATACTAGACCCAAAGAATTTTTGGCATTTTAGCTAAAATATGATTAAAATGTTGATTTTTTTTTTCTGTCGGCTGATTAATCAAATAACAGCACAGTTATTATCATATTCTAAACTTAACTATAAGAATTACCATCTGAATATTATTCTTGTTCATTGTGAAAAAACTGAAATCGTGTTATAATTTTCTGATAAATTAATGGTCAGCTATATAATATTATAGCTCAGGAAGATGAAGTCTGAGAAAGGTGACATTTTCTACAGTCAGATTTGATTTTATTTCTGGGCTCACGGTTGTAAGTATGCATTTATTTACAGATGTAATAATGAGCGGAAAAGTACACCGAGGTTGTCTCATCACGTCTTCGAGATGACTCAATATTAAAAAACTCACTGAGTCTACAATGACATGTGATTAATGTTATGTTAGAAATTGCAACACTACAGGCAACGCCAAACCAATTTTGCAAAGTCTTCCATCATCAACTCTAACATTAAAAACAGCCTCGTTACGAGTCATTTAGTGACATGGTTCAACTTTTAAGAGACTTAAAACAACTTAAAGAAACTGAGCCAAAGAAAGCAAAAGTAAACAAACAAAACTCCAGTAATAAAGATAATAAAAACAAGGTTGATCCCTTTAACAGCCTCTGTGATATGATTCAGATATAGAGCAACAGAATCATCAGTCACCATCAGTCATATCTGACAACTTGATTACTAAATGACCCTCAGACTGTCTCACACTCCACCTACATGAGAATCATATAGAGCCTCTGTAGGCTGCTCCAACACAGTGAACTGACATTAACACATGTATTTATAGCACCTTTTCCACTGAACAGATTACTGTAAAGAATCATGCCACACACATAGCACATAATAATAATATACATTTAAACTCCCACAGTCTGCAGTTCGTGACATTGCTTCATTCACATTACCACAACTGTGGTTTCGTTTTTATTGTGTTTCTGTTATAGGTTTTGCCAGACTTGTGGAGTGACCCCAGAAATATGTTGGTCCTACAGTGTGAACTGAGTGAAATGTCTCAACGAATATTAAATGGATTGTTATGAAGTCTGGTAAAACAACATTAGGCGTACCCTAACTTGCTAACATGCTGATGCTTAAAGAGCAACTTGACACCATGTGTTTTCTTGAACATGCTCTTTCACAAACTCAGAGACTGCATCTCACCACCAATGTGCGATTGAGCCCATGTGTGGATAGAGCCAGTAACTATCTGGGGAATTCAACTTGAGCGAGTAGGCGTGTCGGTGACATTTCTAGCGTGCAGCTCACCCAAAACCCAAAGAAAACAAAAATCCGAGGGTAGAGGGGAACGACAACAAAAATGTTTAACAAGAGAGAAGACGAGATTCGAGAACTTCTGTCGATAAGGGCCAAAGCCGAAATCGCCAGATAAATTCAAGGAAAGGCAAGAGACTTGGTTGTTTATGACCAAATTATAAAGCAGTCATGTGAGCACAGTGTAATCTGCATCAATCCTGCCTTGTGCATGCTCTATCCAGGCGCCAACCCTCGCCTAAACTACACATTTATTTCCAGTAGGTGAGAACGCTCCTGTTGTGTGCTACATGTCTGAAAGAGAAACTTGGGACTGTAACCAAACCTGATTGTCCAGACGTGGTTCCGTGTTCATATGAGAAAATGGCTACAGATCACCATTGTAAACCTGCAAACTACTATCTTACGAATGGCCGTGTTTTTATACTAATTTGTGTATTTATATGATGGATGGTAAGCGATGGTTGTGGTTATTTATTCTACAAATATAAAATATAAATACATAATTTTCCGAGCCGAGGAACTGTCGATGCAATGGACATTATCTACTGGGATCAGTAACATTTGATATCATACACCAACTTAAAAAACTGGATTTAGTGTTAGGTTACTCTTTAATTTTCACTCTTGTCCATTTTTAAGATAAAATGCCAAATATTTGTTGGTTCCATCTTCTTCAACAGGTGGATTTACAGTTTTTAGTTGTGTCAAATCATAGCTAATTAAATATCTGTGGCTTTAGGATTGTTGGTCAGACATCACTTTGGGCTTTAGGAAAATGTGCTATGACCAAACTACAAATTGATTCATCAAGAAAGTAATTGCTAGTTGCAGTCCTATGAGTTATCATGCTTACTGTGCGTGTGAACATGCTAGCCACATACATACTGGCATGCCAACATCCAAAAGTTCTCAACATGCCTACCATGCTAATGTTAGCATTCAGCTCAAAGCACACCTCAAGAAGAAGTTCAGCTTGGCTTCAAAGCTAACGTGCCATGTCTGACAGTGTGGAGCTGAACCTTAAAACAATTTAAATGTTATAAAATGGCCGCCCTACAGGATATATTAATCATTTCTTACAAAAGGTAACAGCATGATTTTTTTTCTCTGGCACCGGAAACACCCCAGTGGTGTAAGAACATAAGAATACCAATGTTTTCTCATCATTATTTTTGTGAGCTTTATAAACGTTTTTTCTTTTCTATGAACTCGTATCATTTAGCTGTTTTACCAACACAATCTCGCACATTGTTCTATTATACGCAATAAACTTTTATTTAAACACACAACATTTCAGTTCTTAGAAGGTCAAAGGACCAAAACGTTGCACATTTGAATAAAGTTTATTGCAAGTGATGGGACAGTTTGCAGGAATTCTCTTCTCCTACCTATAGATTCTTTGCTAATATGCACCTTTCAAAAGTTATAAGAGGTGTGTATGAGCCTCGACATGCTAACAACACAATCTCCAAACAGGGAGAAAGCTAAAAGTTCACCTTCTCTTAATGGCAGCAATTTGAATTCTACATCTTAAATCCCCATGGATATTTTCCTGTGATAATTCCAGTTTGGTCTTTTCAATAAAAAAGAAAGACATTACACAAACTCGGTCAACACCTTGCTTTTACTAATCGTATATTTTATGCCAGGTGCTCAGGAGTATTCATAGCTCATGTGAAAAAGTAGAAATGGGTCTTAAATTACATAAAGTGCCATCAGAGTACTATAAGTGCTTTTCTGTGATACAATGGACACAATGAGGATGTCAAAGGCAGGTGTGTCTGTACAGGGCCTGATGATGGAAACAATACCTGTGGGATGTGCTGCGCTGACTGCGTGTGTGTAATGATGACTATAATGTCTCTGTAGTCACATCTGTAACAGTGGAAAACCCCTTTAAAAAGAGCCTCAACACACACGCAAAACACACACATCAAGCCAGCCAAAACACCGACTGAGCGATACCCAAACACCGTGAGCAAAATCCCGATGTTCAAAACCACCACACATATCAACATAATGATCAGCCAGCACGTCCACAACCCACAGAGCTTCGAGGATTCAGAGCGTTGGGATTGTTGCTCCATTTTAAGAGTCACATGAAACAGCTAATGACACAGGGGATGGATGATGGGTTATTTGGCACGCAAGTCTGTCAGTCTATACACCATCATTATGTTTAAAGCCTAACATTATGCATGTTATGGTGTGATGAGCGGGGTGTGGGGACTGCCATTAACTGCAATAACACTGTTTCATGTTATTTTTGAACACATTACACCCAATACTGCGAAGCACTGTACTTACTGAGCGGCAGAGCCTGAATCCATCGCCTTCAGATGACAACAACATTGATACATTTGCATAGTTTCTCCAGTTTTGTGTCACAATAAATGGACTCAAAGTCGTAACTTTAAAGGTTTGTGTATAAAATTAAGATAGAAACATCTCCAGTCCTTTGTGTGATTTATCCTGACTTCATATGAGAAGAGGAAATCTTTGCCCTGTCACTAGGCTAATTTATACAATGTAAAATGCCATAGGCTTGTGCTAATAACGTTAGCATGTTATATTTGTTTGGAAAACGTGTTTAGTATAAGACAGTTGTTTTGTCAGTGAACTTTGTGAGTTGTAATGGAGCTGAATTTTGTAACGTTACCTTTGTTAAATGTTGCTGTTGTCCCTGGTTTTATATGAGTAGAGGAAAAGTCAGCTAGCTGCTAGGCTAATTTATACAATGTAAAATGCCATAGGCTTGTGCTAAAAATATTAGCATGTTGTATTTGTAGGGTCTGCCGCACAAGTATAAATCCCGCTTAAGACCTTGATGACATGACCACACTAGGGATGTGACCGTTGATTATTTACTCAATAAATTAATCTTAAATCGATAAAGAATCTTATACAACGTCCGTCCAAGTAATTTGATTGGATAAGAGGCAATCCATGAGTGCTGATACACAACAGCACTGGGTCTTTTATTTATGCATGTATCACTTTGTTTTACATGTGTCCTAAACCGTTATTATATTAACCTTTAATTAGTCTTCAATGATGGTCGTCATATTAAACTTTGCAGTGAAAAAAAAACGAACATATTTTCATGAATGACATTTAAGATAAACAATGAATGGTCATCATAAGAGGACGAAGGGAAGGTAAGAAGCCTGGATACTTCCCTGCAAACCTTGAAGTACGCTCACATGACATCAGCATGTGTCTCAACATCCTGTCTGATCAGCTGTTAACTCATCAGCATCACACCAAAGCAACTGTCAACACACTCTTTTTCCACTGGTTGCACAATAAATGGAAACATACAGGTAAATGTACATGATACCATGTGGCAGACCTGAAGTAACATGTAGACTGACTCAAAGTATGAAGCGAGTGTGCAGGAATGTTAATGTGCTGCTTGGCAACCAGCCAGTGCAGTTGTGGAGCTATTTGTGTTTGCAGATGCAGATAAATAATTAAAGGAACAAACTGGTGTCATTTATTACTGTAAACTAATAAATGGCGTGTGGAGAACTAAGTTGAACGGCTGTAACCAAGTTGAAGATAATCACCTATACTGTATGACATTGCTTAAAGGTCCAGTTTGTAGGATTTAAGCGGATATATTGGCAGAAATGGTGTATAATATCCATTACTATGTTTTCATCTGTGTATAATCAACTGAAAATAAAAATCATTGTGTTTTCGTCACCTTAAAATGAGTTTCAGATTGCTATGCTGTTCCTACAGCAGCCCAAAACGGACAAACCAAACACTTGCTCTAGATAAGGCCATACACATTTTTGCATCGGCCACCATAGTTCTCCTATATGTTTCAGTTGGGTGCAATCTGCAACCTCAACAATAAATGCCACTAAATTCGACACACTAGGCCTTTAAATAAAGTGACAAAAGATAAAACACAAATTGACATATTCAAATTGCTTGTTTTGTACGACCAACAGATCAGAACCCCAAAACACTTGGTAACCAAATAGAAAACTACGGCAGCAATACCCCGCCAACACTTTTTTTTTCTTCAGTTTTCTCAGAACAAGGAACTCTTTTCGTTTTTACAAGTCATATTTCATGTTATTATGGCATATTTCCACGTTTATTATTATTGCTTGCTACAAAATTATCATATTCTTAAATGAACCTTTTCTAGTTCTTCTGTAAGGACGTTGATTTATCTTGCTATATCACAAAACGTTCGTTATTCCAGAAAACTAAAACTAAAAATATCTAAATAAAAAGTTTTCTTATTAAAAACATAGTAAATTGGTATGTTGTAGAGCTAAAACTAACGATTATTTTCATTGTCGACTAATCTGTCGATTATTTCTTCGATTAGCCGACTAATCGTTTTATCAAAAAATGTGTTAAAATGTTGAAAAATGTCAGTCTGTCTCTCCAAAACCCCCAAATTACGTCATCTAATGTCTTGTTTCGTATTCACACCAAAGGGTTTTAGTTCACCGTCATGAGAGAGTGTGTAAAGCTGCCAATATTTGAACGTAAGAAGCTGCAATAAGAGTATTTTGGGGTGCTTTTATAGTACTTTTCTATGAAAAATGACTCAAACCGATTAGTTGACTACTAAAATAGTCACTGATTATTTTAATAGTTGATTAGTCATCGATTAGTCGACTGATCGTTGCAGCCCTAGTATGTTGTTACCAGATTACTTTGTTATGGCTGCACCAAAATGCTGCTGTACAAGACGAGCACGAGAACGACTTTTTCTTGAGTAATTTTTTTTTTTTTTTTAGCTGTAAAACAAACATTTTGGATCTTTTTTCCTTTATGTGTACTGAGCAAGACATTTCACAGCTGAAAAGTCATCTCTGGGGGACAAAGTTTAGACAATAGTTCTAGAAATTTCTATACTGCAATTTCTTGTTACGAATCAGCCAACATATACGATAATACAAGATATCTGCAATGAGCTAGAATCACCCAATATCGGTCCAGCCAATTTAAAGGTCTCCCTCCAATTAACACTAAGTTAAGCTAAGAATGAATTGTTGCTGACATCTTACACTTGCACCTTAACCTTCAGCGTCTCCAAAAGCAGCGACCTCTGGCCCAAATTAACCACAACCCCAACTCTCACACCAAAAAACCTGACAGTGAAAACCTCCAAACATCTCCTGAGAAGGTGGTCTCCAACACGTCAACACACACATTCAGTAAACCCGCCTTGTCATTTATCATCATTAGACTCTCACTTTCTCCTCTGCACATCAAACGGAGCACCAAACCGCCTCAAAGTGCGATGCGGTTTAGTGATAATGGTCTGCCCCAGAGATCACAACCGATCTAAACTGCTCCCAGATGAGCTTCTAAGTGAAGACTGGTATGTGACGGGGTAGCTTACAGAGACCAACCTACTCATGCTTCATTACTTATCATATAAACACGGAGAAGGCAGGGCAGAAAGGACACTTAAATAATTACATTTTTTCAGCAGCTAAACTTCTTCACTTTAAGAGAAGGATGACCGATAATCTACTGCTTTTACTAAACAAAGGTGAAATTAATCAGAAAATGCACACTGTGTTCTGTGGCATAAAAACTTCCTTTACATCCTTGGCATCAGGCTTAAGATCTGGAGAAGTATCCAGGTACCGATCCTTGATTTTAGCGATATAAAATCTTATGTACTGTAATTAGAGGTAGCAACATATTTCTGCATTTGGAGGTTGATATTTTTGTGCAAAAACGTTCAAATAAAAGTATTCTGTTCATCAAAACAAATAGGGAAAGGGACAGAAAATTAGAAAACAGCACACGTATCTGACGGACGCTTCTCTGAATCTCTAATTTTACTTCCTCTCAATGATATTTCATAGCCGATGAACATTGTGGTATCACGTTTTAGATCTGGGGAAATACCCGAATACCGATGCTTGATTTATACCTGACATACTGTAATTATCAGTGCCAGGATATTGCTGCATTCAGAGGCTGTGTCAATGCAAAGAAGTCCTGATGTTTTCAGGCAAATACATTACAATAAAAACGTTCTGTTGAGCAGGTATTGAGAGGAAAAGAAACGGGACAGAAAACTAAAAAACAACACATTCGTGATTGCTGCTTCTCTGAATCTCTGCTTCCTTTTAATCACCTTTAATAGCTGATGAAAACTTTGGTTATCAGGTTTTGGATCTGGGGAAATACCCAGATACCAATCCTTGATTTATACCTGACATACTGTAATTAGCAGTACCAGCACATTCCTGCATTTGGAGGCAAACACGTCCTGATAATTTCAAGTAAATACGTAGCAATAAAAACTGTTGAACTGTTGCTGTCGAGCAAAATAAAGAGGAAAAGAAAAGGGACAGAAAACACTTAGCGTAATGAACATAAAGAATGTTTGCTATTGTTGGTGAAAAGCAAAAATTAACACCTCTCATCGGGTGCGTTGTGACCTTGTAAGATGATGCCACAGGTGGTCAGCTTCTCCACAAAGTGGTAAAATGAAGAGGGATGAGGGAAAGAGGGAGACGGGGGGAAGGGTTTGGAAACCACTTGACCACCTGTTCGGAGAGTTTGGACGAGAGTCGTACAGTAGAGAGTCTGTTTAGAGCAGCTGGTTGCGTGATTCATCACTGTCCACAAGCTTCATCAGCTGTAACCAGGCGCACAAGGCAAGACGGACTGGATAAATATAGACAATCATTATAGTGCTGGAACAAATGGTCATTTTCATCGTTCATTAATCTGTCTGAGTGTTTAGTTGAGTTTATAAAATGTCTGAAAATAGGGGAACATTCAAAGTGACGTCTTCAAGTTGCTGGCTTTGTCCAACGATATTTAAAGCAGCAGGAGGAGGTGACTGTTTGGTTTTTGAGCTCGGTAAGTGACTTGATATGAAAAGTTTTCAGTTACAATGTTTCAGCACTGAATTATCATCACATCTAGAGGTCAAGAGTTTATTCTTGAGCTTGGAAACACTTGACAAACAATCAAAAAAAATCATGCAACAGCTGTTCTGGAGCTTCTATCTGGGCACTCAAAAGATATCTTCGTCTATATTGGCTTAAAAGATTCATTAAATTTCATGCCGAGTGCTTACGACAATTTCAATATCTATAACTCCGATGAGGAAGGTCTAGTGATACGATTGAAATCTCTAGAAAAGTTACTACATACAGACGTTTTTGTGGGACTGTTCTGCCAAATTTTATTGCCTGTTATCATTGTAACCATACTGTGAGCAAGGAATCCTCATATGTCATTTTAATGTCAATTAAAAAGAAGATGAATTATACATTTGTAAAATTTTGAGTGATCAGTTCCCATTAAAATATTACCTTTCTCAAGGTGGAAATTGCTTCAAAAAGTGGCTGTTGTAACTACAAGTAGAGAAGGAGAAAAACAAGAGGAAGTAGCCTGGTCTCGCTCCGAAGTCGTTGAAATACGGCGCTTGGGCAGTGACTTGCGGCGTCAGAAACCAACAAAACAAGGCGTCCTTTTACGTTGGCATGATACGCAGCCTGTTGCCATAATAGTTTAAATGCGCCCGGCTTCATCAGGGGCAAACGCGGCAGGACAAGGACAAATGTTAAGGTGGGGGATAGATCCAACAAACACTGACTTTGACCTGACAGAGCGGTGTCCACGTCCTGTAAGATTCTAAAGCCAAACCCTGTTCTTTTTTCCTAAACCCAACCACGAGTTTTTGTTGCCTAAAGCCAACCATGTGTTTGCTGTTGAAGAAAATAAAACCATCAATTTGCGGTGTTGTACCAACGTAGTGCTTTTATTTTGAAAGAGAATGTATGTAAATGTTAAATTTCCTCTGAAAGCAGAAGTGTATTTTGAAAGAAGACAATGCATGTAACAGGCAGAACTTGACACGGCGTCCCAGAACGTCTAAAACCAAAGCAACCAGGGTACCTTGCACGTCGTATGTGGACGTAGACCGTGACCAAATGTCAATATGTGACAAGGTAGGAGTGAGAATGTGACAATAAAGACGATAGATTGCATGATATTTTGATTCCTAAGCACCCTGCTGGCAGATGCAAACCACAGATATGTAACATTTGTACATTATCTTGCAGATGTGGTGTGGTTTTCTTATGTTTCTACAGTGCTGTGGTAATGTTCAGGCACAAAAACACATGGTTGTGGTTAGGAAAAGATCACATTTTGGCTAAAAAACACCTGCTTTTGGTGCTACAGTGGCCGCTGGAAATGCTGCTAACATCTCGCTACAAAACAACCAGTTTTGTTGTTTGTGTGTCTGCAGCTTGGCAGGTGTCTCACCTACGAGAGTCACAATCCACCACCCGCTCCACTCGCAGATGACAAAATCAGCTCATCAAAATGTAATGTATCAGTGGTTTGCAGAAATGTACAACGCCAACATTTTCCTCTGGTGACTGGGCCGTCCAAAGCCAGTGGAGGCCAACATACTGTATCTTGAGTGAATCCTTATAGATATACACTCTTTCCAGCTATCCCTTTTTCCTCTCCAACACATGCACAGTCCTGACAAACACCTCATTCTCTCCATGACGCAGGTGCCTCTCACAGGCAGATTTATCTTATTATACAACACAGCCCATGGCTGTAATGTGTGTGTGTGTGTGTGCGTGCTTGAGTGTGTTTCCAGGCATAAAAGCACTCCGGTTCTGTTTGAAGAGATAGCGAGGGCTATGCAGTTAAGAACAATTCCACTTATGTTTCCTTTGGAAAAGCAGAGCGCAGGAGAGAGGAGGAGAGCCAGAAAGAGTCTCATAAAAAGCTTTATGTAACCTGCAGACAGGCAACAGAGACTGGACTTCAAAAACACCACACTGTAATGGCTCTCTTAACAAACACACACACACACACACACACACACACACACACACACACACACACACAACTGTGTTGGCTCAATATTTACTGATATCGTATTTGCAAAGTAATGAAGTATATTTTTGTTTGATGCCTGACATTAATTCTTTTGTTTTGAGGTTTTTAGATCAAATCTAATATCTACCGTAAAGTAATCACACTTTTTTTTTTTTTTTTTTAAATGTCATGGTGGCGCCAGAGCTAATAGTCAGGTGATCTCCAAAATCAGAGGGAGTTCTCCTCTGGGAAACATAAAATGTCTGCCCCAGTTTCATGGCAAATCTATCCCATAGTGTTAAGATATTTCAGTCTGGATCAAAATGGTGAATTGACCGACATTGTCAACTACTAGCATGGCGTTAGAGCATGAGTACAGCATGAATCTCTTAAAGTTTTGTTCAAATCCACTCAAACAGAATATAAACTCACAATCCATTCAGAAATTTGTACTAAAGTTTCTATATCCACGCTTCACCGCACCCTCTCATGTTGTAACTGGGATGCAAAACTCACTTTGAAAACCGCTGTAGCAAACTATGCAAATTAAATGTTAATTAGATTCCTGAATCAGCTTTTAGACACAAAATATGAAAATGAGAGTCAAACCGATGATGATCTTCTGGGCGGTTTGAGGCGAAGTTCACCTACAAGCTGACACCATTGTTTCTGAGTGAAATGTTTTCACAATACACTGCAGGGATAGTTTTCTAAAATAAGAATAAAACTGGAAACACATTCGCTAAATTTGTTTTTGCAGGAAAAAACACTGTAGGAGGCTGAAGCTGCAGAGTTAATGTTCTGCTTGAATCAAATCTAAACACATTTTTCAGTCCAGTACCAACTTTCAGCAACTGGTTGATTGAGTTTCATGTCAGGCCCTCATGGACACCACATCCAAGCATGAAGAGAAAGACGAGAGCTCTCCAGCACGAACTCCTGTGTTTATGGTTGGCATGGCAGTGTTGTGAGTCTAAACAGTGTAAAGGTTGACTGAGAGAACTTTAAACACAACTGCAATTCACATGAAGACGCACCAACACGGTCACATGATGCTCGATCCACCAGACAGCCAACCTGCGGCCTCTTAAGGAGGAAGCTATAATCACAGACTAAAGACAGACTCTTGTGAAATCCTCTTTTGCTCTGATTGTTTTCAATAAACAGATGGACTGGGCGCCACTGCTGCTTCGTGTTACTGTACCCACCAACATTTAGTACTGTTTAAGGAAAATAAGGAGATGCCTGAGACTTAAGTTACAGCTTTTAAAAGAGTTGAGATACTCAGTGGATCGTGAGTTTAATCTGCATCAGTGGATGTGGCCTAATAGTCTCTAGTGAGGGTCAAAGACGGCCAAGGACGGCCGACTAAATCTTGCAGGCTTGTAGATACAGTATCAGACAGAAGGCTGCTGCCAAGATAAAACTGGTGCCTGCTGTTTGCTAAATTATAACTCTATCATCAAAAGCTACAGGTGTGGAAACTGTGGTGCAAGGAGTGTGACACCGTTTCAGTCAGGGTCAGGTTTCAAGAACAGATGTGGTGGCAGTAGAAGAAAGACGTGACAAACTGAGAGGACGGAGGTTGATGTCGTCACACCTGCCCTGTTTGGTTCGGTTCAATGAAACTCAAGTTCGTTTGCCCCCCAAGCGTGGTTTGTTTGGGCAGGTGCGAACACAGCAATCACACTCAGTTGTGCACCAAAACTGGACCCAGACCTTCTTGAAGAGGTGGTCTCAGTCCGGTGACAAACAAACTCTGGTGTGGTTCGTTTGTGGTGAGAACATGTTCCAATCTGGATCTGATACCTAGGGATGAAAAAGACCCCAGAAGTTCACTGCATAGCACACTGGCTAGCGTTAAAAAAAACAGACTTCTTGACCTGACGTTATCTCAGAATCGTAAGAAGGTCCAGGGTGGTGGTATTTAGAAGAAACTCAGAAATAACCACTGGAAATCAGGACGTAAGAAACATGGAAAAGTAAATCTCAGGCCAAAATTCTCTGGTTCTAGTCACTCCAATGTGAGTATTTTTCGGTTTCCTCAGTCTGCTGTTTTAAACTGAATATTTTGGGTTTTTCGACTGTTGGACAGATGAAACAAGATATATGTAGACTACACTTTGGAATCAAGAGAACTTTTTTTGACATTTTATGGACCAAGTGATTATGGTAAGTACCAGATTCCTCAACAATAAAATGGAATGAATCGTTAGTTGCAGCCTTGGTGACTCCTAAGCAACGATACTTTTACTCCAGGAGATATCTGTAGAGACTGTTGAGTAGCTTAGCTGATTTTATAAGGTAGATTTTATGTTTAGGTTGTTATTGTGTCATGATCAGAGTTGTAGATGTGTCATAAGCCAGTCAGAATCTGACTGGCTTATGACACACACCTCTGCTAAACTTCCTGAAGAGACAAACTGGGTCAAAATAATTTAAGTGGTCAAATGTGGACATGATCTAATATTTGTGGTTTTATTTCATAAAATCTTAAGAAAAAAAATGGTTTAACTGGACAAATAAAAACCATAAAAGGGCCATTACTATTTAAAACAACAATTAGCCCGTTATATTCAGAAAGAGTTCAGTTACAGAAACAAGAACGATTCTAACTAACTGAATTAAGAAGATGTTGGACAAGAAGACAAGTCAGATTGAATCCATGCCTCAAATCAGCATGTATGGCTCGGTGTGGCCATAGTTACTAAACAACAACAAGTCCTGGGTGGCCTTGTTGGTGCTGAGAGAACAGGATGGAGAGCTGAGAAAAGCCACGAGGTGACATAACAATGGAGGAGGAACCAGGATGCAGGGAGGAGCGAGGGGAATGCAAGGGTGAGGAAGGAGAACAGGGGGTGAGGCTGGACAGACGCAGGAAGGAAATCTAGAGAGGGGGAATGTGAGAAAGGACGAATTTGGATTCATGTGTTCATGTGGATGGGCAAGACAGCAGAGGACTTAACAACGCCAACTGTTCGTCCACTACAGGAATACTTTTTTAGTGTCTCTTCCATCCTGACCAAAAAATGCTTGTCATATCTGGCATAATTTGATCAAATTTAAGGATCAGCATTTTCATTTAACAACTATTCTTCAATCTACCAACTAGTTTGAGTAACTTAGACATAAGTACATGCAATAGGTATGTTGTTCACAACATTTATGTCCAAGAAATGTCCTATTTTCTTAAATTAATATCGACAGTCTTCCCTTGGGCTTGGATCAAAAGTAGATATAGTTTCTTTGGGTTCACAAGCTAAAAATCTTGTGCAACAGCAGATGAAAAAGAAACAACAAACACTTTGAAAGCTGAAATGGTGTACAACAAACAGTTTCAATTTACAGGTAAAACAACGTACGACGTCTGCATAAGTTTGCTCAAACAAACTGGTTGCTAATACCTCACAGAAGTTTACTGAGTGTGAGAGAAAAAGAGAGGGAAAGAAACAGAGGTAGCGATAAGATCTGAATCAGTCCACCACCGTGGCAGTCAGTCAGTCTATCAGTTGCCCTTGAAGATACAAATCATAAGGTACTTTTCCCACGGCGGGAGATAAGGAAGTTGAAATCTTAGCTCAACAGCAGAGAATGACCTCACTTTACTCTGTGCGGAGATTACAGAGAAGTTCCCATTTAAAATAAAAACTTATCAAGACGCAAAACTGGTCGAACTGGGTGAAAAGAAAAGACTCAATGTGTCCAAAAACAAACAGATGACATAATGGAAAACACACCTGGAGAGGGCTGCAGGGCGCGGTCAGGTACGAGATATTGCACCATAAATGTATCAGCTCTGGGAGTGAGTGAGCGGTCAGCAGACAAACAACCTCCCATTATTACTGCGCACTATGATGTCAGCTGGCTTTCTTTAAAAGGTAAACACAGCCTGCGCCTTATTTGTTTCACTGGGAACGCTGGTGTCATTTCTTTTTAAACTGGAACAGCACAGTTTACTGTACGAGGAAATACCACTTCCTTTTCCAGATTGACACAGGCAACATTAATGCTGTGGTGTAATACTGTGACTGAAATCATAAGCTGGTTTAAATGTGGGGAATCCACCATTTATAAGTGGTTTGACTGATGCACCCTGTTAATGGAAAGCGCAGACAGAGTGACAGGGTTAATGCGTCATGATAACGTTCATCTCAGAGCTCAAATACTCTCAAAATGAAGGTTCTAATCTAATCTTTTTTTAAAATGGTGTATTGAATATTCTATGCAAATGAGAATTTGGACTGAGGTTCGTAAACTTGAGTAGTGTTGTCATGATATTGGCATTTCCAACAATATTAATGATGGTATTTTATCTTTATTTTTTGTTCTTTGTATTTTTATTAAAATGCCTCATTTCATTTGCTTGAATTCTACATTGTTTTAAATGCAGGATCAACCACGTAAAGCACTTTGTAACTTTGTTCTGAAAAGCACTTCATAAATAAAGTGTATTAATATTATTATAACTTTAAAAATATCGGTATTAAATCAATATCACAGGAAATATTGACATTGAGAGCATACAATTGAAAAAAATTCTGAAAAGATAAATATTACGAGACTATAATATGACGGTGATAACTTTTCTTTTCTTGGTTAGTAGTAGAGAAGAGCAGAATGACAACAGTAAACATCTACAATAAAAGAGCGCAAGGGAGCACAGCTGGTGTCGTATTGAAACTGTCGATATTTGAGCAAAATTTGGTTATTTAACCCTTTAAAGCCAGAGAAAATTGGCTTGATTTCTTTTAAAAACATGGGAAGAGGGCAGTGAGCAATGAAAGAAGAAATGATCCCAAAATTAGCAAGAAATTCTTAAGAGACAAAATTAAAAACAAGAAAATTAAATTTAAAAAAAATTTAATTAAATTAATATTAATTTAAAAATCCATTTTAAAAAAAATCTAATAATTCTGTAACATAATTTTAAAATGTAATATTAATTACAAATATATTTTTTCCCTTGATTTTGAATTTTTTTCCCCTCTTTTTTTTTTTAAATAATTTTCTAAAATCTATTATTTTTTTCACCATTTGTAGGACATTTCTTACCAAGTTGCTGATTGCTTTTTTACTCTATGTTTCTGAAAGAAATCGCACCAATCTGCTCAGAATTTAAAGGTGTAAATACTTGCTAAAGGCATCTGAAAGCAGCACAAGAAAAGTGATTTCGCTCCCGGTTAAAATGTTTTGAATATTCAGAATTGTTACGAATCAATAAATCAATTTTTTTTGACAACACTAACTTGGGAATATGAAGAAATTTATTTTAAATAAAAACCTTAATTTCATTTTAAAAAAAGCCAAACTTCTCAAATGTTAAATGACTAAACATACATAACCTTACACAAACATTCTGTAAAAAATAAGCAAAATTATGTTTTAAATCAGAAACTATATGATAAAAAAACATGGCAAACAAGACTATGATAATTACAAGGCATTCAATGCCAGCTTTACGTGATGGACACTCACAGAAAATAAATGAAAACATTTAGAACACAATTTGGAATGAGAAAACTTTTTGATTTTCAAAGATTTAGGCTGCCAAACAGCATTTTTTCCACATATGAGGAGGTATTTTGAGTGTCCTTTTAGGAAAAAGGTGAAATAAAGAAAAACAGGGTGCCGAGTACGTCACCTAGTAGATTAGGCGCCCCAGGTACAAAGGCTATGTCCTTCCTGTAGTGGCTGCAAGCTCGATTCCAACTAGGGCTGCAACGATTAGTCGACTATTAAAGTAATCAGTGACTATTTTAGTAGTCGACTAATTGGTTTGAGTTTTTTTCATAGAAAAGTACTATAAAAGTACCCAAAATACTCTTATTGCAGCTTCTTACATTCAAATATTGACAGCTTTACACACTCTCCCATGACGGCAGACTAAAACCCTTTAGCGTGACATTGAAACAAGATATTCAATGACATAATTTTGGGGTTTGGGAGAGACAGACCGACATTTTTCAACATTTTAACACATTTTTCGATACATGCATGCATGTTCAGCTATTAATATCCTATCAAATAAAGCCCCCGACAAAATCTTTAAAGATGTTAAATATGTTTCCATGTTGTTGGATGTTTTGTGTTTTAATTGTATTTTACTTGCGTTACACCTGCTACGATCACCTGAATCAACAACACAGAATTCTCAGACTACAGGAAATTAATAATAAATAAACTCCTTCCCTGCATCAACCTGTTTTTGCACAGCAATTAAATTTTGCTCACCGTTGAGCACTAGCTCCGTACTATCATATTGTGAATACTATGGTCTATTGATGCATGTGCAACGGAGGTTGGTAGGGCATGACAAGGGACAACATGAGCGATTGTTTCCCAGCATTTATTTGCTTCCTTAGCAACGCTAAACAGCACTGTGAGGACGGAAAGAGTTACAAAAAGTAAGAGGGACAGAAGAGGCCACATGCAGCAAGGGTAATCTAAAATTAGAAACACTTATATCCATTGACGAATTTAAGGACATAGATAGAAATGTGCTTGCTCTTCTTGAGAGACCACTATGTTTGAGTAGTTGTTGTTTTATTGTGGATTTTTGTATTGAATATTGGTTGCATTTTAAATGTGTTTTCATTTGCTGCTACCTCAGCTGGGTCTCTCTTGAAAAAGGGATTTCAAATCTCAATGGGACTTCCTGGTTAAATAAAGATTAAATATACGAAAAACTCACAAATACTCAACATAATCCTTAAAATAAGTAAAATTCACAAATGCAAACTGGGAATAAGAACTGATAAAGTCCATACTTCTCCACCTATATGTGTAACATTTCTTAGTGTATCCCTGGTTTTGGAGAATGGTTGGCTCCAGACATCCTACACTACTACATATTAACTTATTCATGATCAGTTGACACTGGTAAGCGAAGAACCAACTGCTGACGTCCATCCATTACACAGGCACACAACACCAGCACTGTCAGAGCAAACTACATTAAATGTTCTGTACCGTGGTGCTGTGTGACGCACAGAAAGCCACCGCTGTGCACGGCCAACACACACTGCAGCTGGGACTGTTGGTGGTACTGCTGTAAAACCAAGACATATGGATTTCATTCAGCCGCTCATTAGAATAGCGTTTAGTGCAGAGTTGTTCTTTTTGTGGGGTCACTGGATAAACATAATTTCTATATGACCTTGTTGGAGCTGCCTCAGTTCTCATGAGAACATTATCAACATAATACATTTTTTTGTTGGAGTAGCACAGCTTGAACTGTAAATTAAGATGCTTATCAATACATTTGATTGTTCCTGTTGAAAATAAGACTGATTCAGAGCATGTTTTCAGTGTCAGCAGCTCCAAACACCACGCCTGAAAGATGATGACTATGACCACAGTAAGCCGACAGTCTGTGGGGATGATTTGAATTGAAGATGAGCTGCTTTAGCTTGGCAACGTGTGTGTGTGTGTGTGTGTGTGTGTGTGTGTGTGTGCGCGTCCTGGGGGTTGGGTGGGATTACCCTTTTTTCATAGGACACACAGACCCACTGGTCAGCGTGACATTTCCCGACAGAAACACCATTCACACATTGAGAAGGTGGAGGAGTGGGCGAGCGGGGGCAAGAATGTGTGTGTGTGTGTGTGTGTGTGTGTGTTGGTAGGGAATGGGTATGAACCCTGCTTCAGTCACCACTGAAAGACTGCGTGTGTGTGTGTGTGTGTGTGTGTGTGTGTGTGGGATATAGAGATAAATCCTCTTCTGGCCAGACTGGTACATCTAATTTCCCTGTTTGACCATCGAGAATCAGTTTATCAGTTTACCCGTCCGTCTGTCCGTCTGCCTTTGTGTCTCCCTCTGTTTGTCCTCCGTCTCTCTGTTTACACTTGAGCTTATTAAACTTCACTTCCTGATACAGTATAGACTGCAGCCTGGTACCTTCATTAAAAACTGTCTCCTCTCTCCTCGGAGACACTGTCACTGTAGTCCGACTGCAATCACATCCAGTCGTCCCTTTTTCTAGTCAATATAATGTCAACGTGTTTTTTAAACGTCGCCATGTGGTGTTACACCGTAGAGACAAAGTTTACTCTAAATAAAAAACAAGTTTAGCACATACAGTACAGTGATTGAGTGATACAATGAGACGTTTGTAGCTGAACTTCAACATCCAGTATTGGTTGAGCTACAGCTTTAGTTACTGTGATGTGCGCTGGTCAGCAAACTTCTGAAATACTAGTGCACCTCCTTCATCGATACTAAAATCGGTTATTATCAAGCAAAACTGCTCCAGCTTCTCAAATATGAATATGTCTCTGCTTGTCTCTGTTTTATATCAGTATAAATTGGATATCTGGGGGTTTTCAACTTGTTCTCATTCCCAAGTCGTCAAATACTGACGCTTCGTCACACCCTTTGGCATCTGATATCGATACACAGGACACCCTTTAGCATAACTCTGCGACACGAGGCTGAAACACACTGTCGGAGTTAGGTTTAGGCAACAAAACTTCTTGGATTGCTTAGAAAAACAAATAAGTTTTGGGTTGAAATAGATATGCTTGTTATGACATATATAACAGGACATAAATATATTACGTGACTGGCATCAGTGCGCGGTGACCATACGTAAATTACTTAGTGCCACATTAAAACAAACACTGACTTTTGGTTTCACACAGGACATGAACTGGCGTCTCATGGGTAAAAGTCCCGTTCTGTTTGACCCATCTACCTCCCCTCCTTCCTGCCCTATGTGGACTTTCTCACTTTTTATATTATGTCAGTTGCTCTGAGTCAGAGACTGTTGATAAACCAAGACGCTCCACTTTAGATTAATTTCCTGTATCTGTGTTACGTGGGTTTTGCCATTGCCACGCCTCTTTAGGAGACTAGCGGCAGTCCTGAGTCTGGACTAAGTTAATGTGAGTACAGATTATGACCATTCCCTTCACCTCATCACTTAAGTAAATATTGGACTCAAGCTCCAAACCTTCTAGACGTTCGGACATGGATATAGTATTTTTTCAGACACAGGAATCGGGAAAAAAAATTGAGTTTGTTCAAGACATGTCGCTGTTTTAGCAACATACTCTGGCGAGATCTGAACTGACGTGATCTTACACTCAGTTGATGTCAGACATTAAGCTAACAGATAAAAATGAGTGTCAAAATAAGGAATAAACAATAAATCTGTACTGTTTATAGTGTAATGTTTAGAATCTGATTTCATCCATCCACACGACTTTTACTACACTTCCAAACGAGGTTTCAAGGGGATGTGGGGAAGAGATGACCACACCCACTTCGGTGACAGACAGTGTGTACCATTTCGTACCATTGGCGCAGCTGTGTAATGGGGTATCTTATTGTTATAGAGTATTTTTGTCTGAGCTTCAAGTATTGCTGCAGATGTGTGATACACACGCTAAGGGGTGTGACACCACCTGGGGACGAGTTGCTGGACTGTCAGTAAGACAAAACAGATTTCTAAAGTTTCTAAACTTACTTTTTTGTGACTATATAGACTAAACAAATAATCAACAGATCATGGAAATCATCATTACTTGTAATCCTAATCTCAGCATAATGTTGCCTCCATTTAGTTACATCTTGTAGTAGACTGCAATGTGCATAACTTAGATTTACTTCAAAATGTTTACATCGTGTTTGAAAATGTGTTTTCTGGCATCTCAGACATCTTTAAATGACCCCAAGTCACAGTGGGTTTACTGGTATTCGCTGACACAACAATTTCAGTTTCACTTCTACTGCCAACTTTACTACAGTCACCACATTCTCAGAATTTCCGAGCCTGAGCCAACTCCAGTATCTTATATAATCCGTTACTGTAGTATAAGTACAAGTCAGTGGTAAACATAAATACACATCCACTCTCACAATAACCTTGTATTTTTCCCGATAGAAAACCAGTCATTTCATACAGCAGTCCCACACATTTTTCCCAAAGGACATGTCTCTTCCCTAGTTGTAATTACTGTTGGCATGTGGGAAACCACCATACAGGAGCCAGGGTCCCATTTCAGGTCCAGAGCCACAGTTTAAAACACCACAGGTCACAACCTCTCTTGCAGCACTGTATGGGACACATTGTGCATCCACTCCACACACACAAACACACACACTGCCATGAGGAATGAGGACCTGTGTAAGGGTCTGTTATGGAAAAGTGAAGGGTCATGCATTGCCGCAGAATCTGCATGAAATCTATGTCACACACACACATCAAGTGGGCAGAGAAGAAGAATAGCTCGATTCTGTTACAGTATGCTGAGTTTGGAAAGTGTGGAACAAACCAGCTGTGTTTGCAAGTCTGTCTGAGATACTGTGAGCAAGTGTATGAGTGCATGTACAAGAGGATCAGTGTGACTGAGGGCCACTTGAAGACTGCAGCAGGCCAGTATTTAGTCAAAGACCTGAAGAGTGACCTAATTTTTCGAGTTCCAGACATGATAAAGCTGAATGTGTTTGGCTTTAACCCAGTCTAGATCTAATTCTCTAAGTCTGCAGGCAAGGAAAGACTTCATAAACAAATTTAAATCCAGGCTGGAATGCACAATTTGTATTTGGGGTTGTTTAAACTCTGGATAGAGGCCAAACTAGGTCACAAGGTTGGAGCTGTGATGGACTCATGTGCGTCCCTGGAGGTAATTACCACAGGCCTGCTGATCAAAGTCTCCTACTTCTGTATTTTAAGACATTTCGTTGTTGATTTTGTCCTATATTTAGCATGCTTTAATATGCAACCGCTTTAAAATTTAAATGTAAGACCTCCATAACTGATACAACAATCTGCAACAGGAGGGAAATTTGACACTTAGTGAAATGCAATGTAGGCTAAACCTGACAACTGTCAAAAGGGGATTAAGCCACAGACTGGTTGTTATGCAAATAATCCAACAACTGCTCCAAGACTCGCCAAACAATTGACAGACACGCCAATATCAAGGGTAAAATATAAAGTCCACATTCTCTGCAAAAACCGGCACAGCGAACTTCATTAGAAAAAACACAAATTTTAAACCTCCCTCCACAGTGCATTCTGTTGCAGCACACGACAGGTGAACCAACTCTAGAAGTTATCATTAAACCTAAATGGGTGCGTTTTTTTAATACTGGATGTATGCCGAATTCAAGTATGGCTACTAAGTAATTGGAAATAGGCTTTAGTTGATTTATTTTACATACACGCGTTTGCTAGTAAACTGAAGAATATTGATTTGACAGATTGTTGAATGAGGTTCTGAGCGACGCCCCTCTCTGAGTGAGATCCAGACTTCTAGAGTTGGTCTACCTGTCTACAATTCATCAACAGCTCACAGGGAGGTTATTTTGAGAAGGGAGCTGGCAGTATGTGATATTTACCTTGCTTTCTGTGATTTTTCCAGAGGGTTTTTTGAAGAAAGAGGTCCTGGCTGTGAAAAAGTACTCTTCGGAGTCCTCCTCCAGACTACTGTAACCACTGCTCATCGTGCTATTCCACGTCATTTGCAGAGAAACCCCCTCGACTCAAACTCGACCGCATCAAAACCCCCAAAACTGAACAGTTGTTGGCTTGAAACGAACTCCAAACAAGCTAATTAGCGGGACTCGGGTGTGTTTGTGCTCGCATTAGCGGGTGTTTGCTCAGTATGGGATGGTTTCCTCTTTGAAAATCCTCTCAGCGGTGTCCCAATCCTCCTTCCTCTTCTCCCGTCACACTCCCTTTACTCCACCGGCATGGCCCGAAACTCATTTAAACGTTTCCATTTTAGAAACAAACACGCAACTGTCACTTGTAACAATGAAGGTGGTCCACCAGCTTTAAATAACTCGCAATTTTAAAAGAGATAACTTGGAAAATCCCTCGAAAAACTCCGGTAAAGCGACGTCTTCTCCCGTTACACTGTTGAATGTTTGGTCTAACTTATCAGCGACTCCTGACAGCGAGGCTACAGTAAAGCCCCGCCCACTACGAGCAGCTAACCAATCAGCTGTATGACACCTTATGACGCCACGCCCAATGCAGCCCGACAGCCAATCAGCGCTGTGATGGCAGATTTGAGTGGTTTATATGGAAGATGATCAAAAATTGTGGATTAAATAAATAATGGCGACTGGCACAGAAACACTACAAAACAACAACATAAAAACCACTAACATGTGGAATTTTTTTATTGTTCTAATTGTCTTGAATATTTATCAAACTATATATTTATGCTCCTGTTCTTTTTTCCAGTGTGCAAACATTTTGTACCTGTTTTCTCAACCATAATTGTTCTTCTCTTTTTTTGTAAACCTTTACTTTTCCGTTAAGCACAGAAAGAAGGCAACGAGCAACTGAACAAGAAATTACCTCAAAATTCATATTCATAAAAGAAAGCAAGAAAAAAAGGAAATGACCTGAAAAAGAGGGCTGATAGTGATAGATATTTTTTCTGTAAGATAATATTAAATATGGGCCAAGGTGAAACTTTTGATTTACTGGTCCATCTACGTCCCAACCCTCACCTATGGTCATGAGCTCTGTAGCCTGAGTGTCAGACTGAAGCTCCCAGAACCTTCAGTCTGACATGGCTTCCATTGAAGGCGATTTACAAGGGGGAGGGAATTTGATTTTTCTCTAACCAATCAGTAGAGACTAACGACTCACCCAGAATCTGACATCATTAGTATCCATGCCTCTGGGATGCCAAAAACAAGCGAGCATTGCCCATTTAAAATGTCTCCGTCGTCGTGCACGCCCAGCTGCATCGCCATTAAATCCAGTTTAGCAGCTTCCTTGATTTGGTCCTCCATCAACGCAAGTAGTGGCGAAATACCTCGATAGCATCGTTAATGTGGTCTGTAGGATCTGTAGCGGTCGCCATTGTTGCTATCCTCACCAGTTACCCACCGGTGTACAGCTTGACATCAGCGTGGCGCTTATTGGCTAACCGCTAGACCCGGCGTTCATTGGTCCGTCCATCGTTTGGACGAGATAAATCGCAAATTCATTGAAGTATGCCAGACCAGAGATGCAAGCCTACTCAGTTGAGTGGGCGGGGTCTATGGTCTGGAACCAGGCTATGAGCTCTGGGTAGTGACCGAAAGAATGAGATCACGGATACAAAAGTTGCTACTCTTCTATTGGTAACAACTGCCTACACTGCAAAGCAACCCAAAAACAGAAGCACTTATTAAAAGGAGAGTGAAAAAGACAGCTGCTGCATTAAGTGAATGCTATGTAGCTAACGCTAGCTAGAGCCTCGCATCACAATTTGTCTTCCGCCTCACTCCCCGCCGCTACAGACCACCTCACCAGGAAGACATAAGGCAGCAGCTTCAGAGACGAACCCCCTGTCAGTGCAAACACCAGCTCTGTAGGACTGGACAACCCTGAGTCCCCGCTGGATCGGCAAACATCTGTTCCTGCTGTTACACAGGTTAGACCTGGCACTACTAATGGCCACCAACCTGTTGTGAGACCTGCCGCTGGGGGGGGGGTTGTGCTGGCTGAATTCAAGCAGATACATCTCCAGGGCTTCTGAAGAGGGAGCTGAGCCAGAGGGCAATGCTTCTGATTTACTGGTCCATCTACGTCCCAACCCTCACCTATGGTCATGAGCTCTGGGTAGTGACTGAGAGAATGAGATCACGGATACAAGCAGCCGAAATGAGTTTCCTCTGTGGGGTGTCTGGGCTCGGCCTTAGAGATAGGGTGAGGAGCTCAGACATCCGGAGGGTGCTCAGAGTAGAGCCGCTGCTCCTTCGTGTCAAAAGGGGTCAGGTGACGCCTCCTGTTAGAGGTGTTCTGGGCACGTCCCACTGGTAGGAGGCCCCGGGGCAGACCCAGAACACACTGAAGGGATGACATATCTCATCTGGCCTGGGAACACCTTGGGGTCCCCCAGGAGGAGCTGGAAAGTGTTGCTGGGGAGAGGGACATCTGGGGTGCTTTGCTTGGCCTGCTGCCCCCATGACCCGGAAAAAACATATATAATTACAATGATCATAAATTAAAATTAGTTGATTTTCCCCTATGTTTTTAAATAATTCTAATGATTCTCTCTCCTTTTTTTTGTTTTTAACTCATTTTCAGGTCATTTTCTTGCCACCTTTCACTAATTTCTTGCAGTTGCTTGCCAAGATTTTTTCCTTTTTCCTATATTTTCCAAAAGAAATCCAACAAATGCGCTCAGGTTTCAAACTTTTTAGAATGCTTGTGAAAGGTGTCTGAATGCAGCTCAAGAAAACTGATGCTGATCCAGGTTTTAAAGGGCTAAAAACTGCGGGTGACTGTGGGTTGGGTTCCAGCCCGCAGCCCTTTGCTGCATGTCGTCCCCCATCTTTCTCCCCCTATAGCCTTTCTGTCCTATCAAATAAAGGCAAAAACGCCTCAAAATTATCTTAATAAAAATAAGGTGGATGGGTGGTTTTTGTTGTTTTTATATGATTTTTTAATTATATAAATGAAAAGTTTCTCAACTCTAATATGTGATATTCATTTCTGGACTAAGTTAGATTTTTACATCAGTAATTTTCCCCTCATTCAGCAAAGTTTCTTCTAGTCAAGCATATTGTATTGTTTTAGTGGGCAACTGCACTCAGTAATAATAAAAAAACTGGGTCACTTTCCAGCCTGTAAATAACAGTAGCTCCTTCATTACAAGCCCACTTCTATTGTGTTGTTTCATAAACAGTAGAAAAAACACACAATACAAAATGGAAAAAGACCAGAACAAAGAATTAAAGTCTATTCTTTAACTTGGAAATACAAGTTTGGAAAAACAATCCCAGCACAGCACATTTAAACAGTGTAACACAGTCTTTATGAGCAGACGGAGTTTGCTCAGTGATCATGGAGATGGATTAAGATCAGTCCATGATTACTGGCATGTCATCAACAAACAAAAGACTGTGTGATACAACTGAAAGCTCCAAGATCCAACTTTTACCTTTGAATGATAAAATTACCTAGTTTATCTGGATCCCAGCATGTTTCCATTGATGCTAAAAGACAGAGAGCAGACTGATGCTCGCAGCTTTTTTTTTACCCGTCTGAACTTCTTGCTGACATTTGAAGTGCCCAGAGGCAAAATAAGAGGTTTCTTTCTCCTCACCGGTCACACTGAAACCTCAGTAAATCCAAAGCTTAGCTTGAAAAACACACCACCGACAATAAGTTACCCACATTCCTAAAAATAAAAGGTCAAAGGTCAGCTTCACAAAATGTGAAATGTCTTACCTCGATCAACAGGCAACAGACTAACGCTAACTTTCTGAGCTTTTTCCTGTGCAACATGCTCTCCTGCCACTGCTTGCATCAAATAAACTAAAAATACAGACACCAAAGGCATTTAATAGCTACTGCTGGACTGACGCATTTTGTGTGTGTGTGTGTGTGTGTGTGTGTGTGTGTGTGTGTGTGTGTGTGTGTGTGTTTAATTGCAAAGGCCAATGTACGCACCCTTTTCACTGGGTGGAACAGGATTCAGCTGCCTTTTCAGACACTTTAATGTTTCCAGAAGGTCTTAATGCTGGTGGTCTGTTGGTGGGAGGTAATGTTTGATTGCATGCATCTCTTTTATTTTAACTGATGAATATAATGTGACACTTTCATTCTTTACCGGTCTTTACCTGCAGTGAATGTTTAATGAGCACAGAGCTAAAGCACTACCACCTAGAAAGAGCCTAATTATCTTTCCCCCCCTTTCTTTCTGAATGTTATAACTCTGTGAGGATTAGCTGAAGCCCTGAGGGTGCTTCGTAATGGCCAGTTAGTTTTGAGTTCAGGCTCTACAAATGTCCGTCCCGCTTGTAATTCACTACATGAACCTGAAAACAGGGCCTCAGGCTAAAAGAAGCAAGTCATGCTACACCCAACGCCAACTAAAATGATAGAAACCAACAGATAACATTCTTAAAACAATATTTGGATGATGTTATTTATGTAAGTACAATATGGCGGGAAAAAAAACAAGGGTATAAATCTCTTTATCTGGGATGTTTTTGTGCTGTGGACAATTGGAGGCTCAGGATAAAATCAGCCAAACCCAAATGAGAAGTCTCAATAAGGTGCGGTTTGGTTTTACCATAAGGCATGGTTTTGGTGCAGTTAACCTTTTGCAGAAGAAGATGAGAATTCTGTAGCAAGACACACTGAGTAATATGTCAAATTTAGTAGCTCCTGAAAAAAATCGAGCTCCTCAGGGTGGAGCAGGCAGATTATAAAACAACACAAACAACTCTCCCCTTGAAACTCCACAATGTTCTCCCGCACTGTTCATATGTTTACCTACAAAAAGTAATGCACAAGAATTCATATATAACCTGCGTTATCAGGAAGGCTGTGATCACGGGATCAATGTGCTGATGGGAGTAAAGAAGGAAGAAGTATAATATAAAGAGCAA
This sequence comes from Epinephelus fuscoguttatus, assembly GCF_011397635.1. Taxonomy (NCBI): domain Eukaryota; kingdom Metazoa; phylum Chordata; class Actinopteri; order Perciformes; family Serranidae; genus Epinephelus; species Epinephelus fuscoguttatus. The sequence goes on from NC_064773.1 coordinate 6,599,130, forward strand.
AAGCCCTCATAAGAAGGCAGGTTGAGGTGGGTCAAACAAACACAGGACTTTCCACCAGGAGGCTGGTGTTCATGACCCACGTAAAACCAAGAGAACTTTGAGTTTCTTTTTCTAAACCTAACCTACGTAACTTAAGTTTTTCTAAACCTAACCTTCATAACTTTACTTTTCTCAGTCCTAACCTACATAAATTTACTTTTTCTTAACCTAACTTACACAACTTCACTTTTTCTAAACCTAACCTATGTAGCTTAACTTGCCTGAACCTAACCTACCTAACTTAAATTGCCTGAATGTAACCTACGTAACTTTACTTTTCTTAACCTACGTAACTTTACTTTTCCAAACCTAACTTACGTAACTTTACTTTTTCTAAACCTAACCTACATAACTTAACTTTTTTCAACTTAACCTACGTAACTTTACTTTTCCTAAACTTAACCTACGTAAATTTACTTTTTCTAAACCTAACCTACATAACTTTACTCATCTTGACCTACGTAACTTTACATTTTCTAAACATAACCCATGTAACTTTACTTGCCTAACCCTAACCTACGTGACTTTATTTTTCCTAAACCTAACCTGTGTAACCTTACATTTTCTAAACCTAACCACGTAACTTTACTTTTTCTGAACCTAACCTATGTAGCTTTACTTCTTCTAAACCCAACCTATGTAACTTTATGTTAGGTATGAAACTTTACGTTAAGTGCATAACCTGATAATGCCCAAATGTGTCTTTTCATAAACCTAAGCTACGTAATTTTACTTTTTCCTAACTTTACTTACGTAACTTAACCTTCCTAAACTGAACCTACGCAACTTAAATGGCCTGATCTATGTAACCTTACATTTTCTTAACCTAACCTACATAATGTTAACTTTTCTAAACCTAACCTACATAACTTTACGTTAGAGATGGCACTCAACCATGTTTCTTTTCATAAACCTAATCTACTTTACTATTCTAAACCAAACCTACATAATTTAAGCACTTAACATGACAATGCCATTTGTGGGGCGCTGTATGGAACTACGTTAGAAGTTCTTTTGTTTTAGCTTTGCTACCTGCATGGCTTAAAAAGTGGTCCACCACTTTGGTCCAGACTGAAGTATTTCAACAACTACTGGCTGTGTTGCCACGACATTTGGTACAGATATTCATGTTCCCCTCAGGAGGAATTGTGATCACTTTGGTGACCCCCCCCACCCCGCCACCCCCGATTTCTAATCTAGCACCATCATCAGGTCAAAAATATAATTTGTCCAATACTTTGGTTCATAACCAAATGACATCCCCATCATCACCCTCAGCTGTACTTTATTTTTGGTGCTAATGTTAGCATGCTAACATGCTACACTAAGATCATGAACATGGACAACATTATGCCCGCTAAATATTAGTGTGTTAGCATTCTTAGCATGTTGAAATAAGATAAAGTGCATCTTCACGTATATAAAACACAAGTAAGGCCTGCTGCCAAAATTACATTTTTCTGCAGCTGGGAGGCGTGTTCACGTGTCTCAGGCAGAAAGAGATTCTTCATCACATAAGTTAACTGATTGGCTGCGGGTATTCTCTGGCCGCCAAGTGTTAAACTATCCCCAACTTTAGCTTTGACCGCACTCAATCTAGTGACCTTTTTACAGGAATGAGAAAAAAGAGGAATTATTCAAAAGCATTTTATTTATTTCAAGCTTCTTCTTTTTTAAAAAACTAAACTTTTTTAAAGTTTTCAGTGATGTACAAGAGGCTTTTTTTTTAATGTGTTTCTAATAAGGTTTAATATGATCCAAATGTCTTGCAGCAGAAATGCACCTATAGCGCCCGCATGCTGCCGTCATACAGCATCATAAAAACATAAATAAGAAATAAAAAACATACTGAAATCCTATAACACAGTATGTTCAACCTGAGGCCACCTGCTGAGTTTATATGGTCATAAAATGGATCAGAGTTTTACTCATGTTTTCAGCAGGTCTCTTATATCCCCCCTTCATGGGCCAACAACTGAAAGCTATTACTGAGCACAGAGGCAATTAAAAGTGTAAGTGGTCCACCTTCTGTTTTCAGCTATTTCCAGGACTGTGCTTCCTACTACATGCAAGGTTAAAGAGTTCCAACATTATATGTCCGTATAATAGCCCACCCAGCTACAAATAAAGGACCCAAAAAACATCAGCAAATCAGGTTCAGCTGCAGGGTGAAATCTACGGTACATCTGCACTAAATCAAGCCTAACCCACACAAACGCAGCAGCACTGGGAACAACCAGTGGACAAGCTGGGAGATTTTTAGAAAGACAGGCTCTAATTTAAAACCAGCAGGGTTAAAAAAGGGACCAAAAATAAATATGGCACATCAGGGGCAGCCAAACCACCGTCATGTCTTTTAAAATACTGTAGAGATCCATCCAAAACACACAGATAAGCAGCCACTATATTGTTACTTAACTGTCCAGTGCGATACAGAAGGAGGGCAGAGACACAAATACACACTTAAAGGAATACTTCACCCCGCATAATCACTATTTCTATATCAATTACCCATCCCATGTTATGTTGAATTCTTTAAGAAAACTTTGTCTTGATTGTGTGCCTCCATGGTGAACGAAGAATCCAAAACCAGAGAAAATTCTTAATGAACTGAAGTCATAGGGGTCCACGTTTAACGAGAGCAAAACTTTATCAAAACATTTGTTTACAAACTCTTGCACAACTCCTCCAGTATAATCCGAGTCTCATTTATTTAAACAGACAGCCCTTTTCAATGGGGAACAGAATTAAAAGTAAAACTCACCTATGCTCTCTTCAAACCCAGACTCAATTGGACAGATAGATAGATGGACAGGCAGACAGTTGGATGGATAGATAGATAGATAGATAGATAGATAGATAGATAGATAGATAGATAGATAGATATCAGTGGAAGTTTGTCTTTGGCTTCCTCCAAAAATCAAACGTAACACAATATACCATTAAAAACACACAATTTAACACTATATATGGAACAATAAATTATTTTTTTAATGTATTAGATAAATAAATTAATAAATAATTAGTAATTAGTGAATACATTTTTAAATGTGTACATCACTAATTCCACAGAAACTGCAAATATTACTGAGAAATTGACATTATAAGGATTATAAAAGCCTTAAACAGAATATTTAGGCTCTAAAAACAGTCATTATTGTGCAAAAACAACTCTGAGAACACAGTTCACGATCAATTATTTGGTCGTATTTGCAAATCGATTCATGTAATTGTGATCCATAATGTTAGTCGTAGAGTTGTCAAACCATTTCACAGGCACATAAACATGAGCTCAAGTGTCATGGATATATTTGGGTTTGTTGGGGTTATCCCAGTTATGTGTTACACATGTTAACATACATATACATATAGAGCTGACTGGGAAGGAACATGTAACATTCACTCACTCTCACTGCACACTCACACACTCACGGTCTGTGGTCACTGGTGTTAATCTGCTGTCCAGTCACTTTGGCCCGGAGCCAGTCTGGTTAAACATTACTGACATTCCAGTGCGGGCAGCTCCTAACTAACATGCAGACCCTCTACTGTAACTCTGCAGCCGTTCACATGGAGGCACAAAGTGAACAGCAGGGAAGATTAAAAGATTAAAACTTTCCCATGGCACCAGCATGCATCTGCTATCTGCGCTCCGGTTGTAGGCCGTCAAAATGAAAACTTTTCTCTCCGACACGTTTTATCCGTCAAACTTTTTAAGCTAGGTGAAAAATAACACCACGTTTAACTCTCATGATTCATGTTATAAGAAAAGCTGAATAAGCGCAGCAGCGAATAATGATGTCATCTAGTGAAAAGTGAGAGAGTGGTGATTTTTTTTTAAATTTTCAGATAAATTAAAGGATTACATGTTTCTTTTATTCTAAAAAGAAACAAAAAACAATAAAACTTTTCCAACAGACACTAAGTGATTTAAGGACGCATTCACACTGGCACTATTTGGTCCACTTTAAACAAACCCTGGTCCAGTTCGGTTCGTTTGGAGTGGTGTGTCGTGTGAACCAAATGAGCGAACCCTGGTCTGCTTAAAAACCGGGGGTCTCGGTTCACTTACAAGTGAACCCTAGCGCGGTTCGCTTACAGTGAGAAATAGGCAATGCCGAAAAATTTCACACCTTCGTTTGGTTCGGTTCCCTTTCACACTGCAGTTTTTAAAGTGGACCAAACCACCTGGACAGTGTCATGCAGTTACAATAGCTGCCTATTTGGGGGCGGTATCACTTGTGGTATCACTTGCAAGTGAACCCTGGTGCGGTTCGCTTACAGTGGGAAATGCAAACGGACTATCCAGTGAACCAAAGGGAGGAAGTGAACCGAAGAGAGGAAGTGAACCAAAGAGAGGAAGTGGACCAAAGAGAGAAAGTGACGTAGAGCGCAGTGCATTTTGGGTAGAAAAAAACTAAATCATCAGCGCGAACTGCAAGAAGCAAAGGTAAAAAAAAAAAAAGAAAAAAAAGAAAAAGAAAAAGTTGGAAAATCTCGCGGGCAGATGTGGAGTAGTGAGGAGGTGTAGGCGCTTTAACGATATATGACCAGAGGACGATATATCTCAGCTGCTTGTGGCTACCCACAGTGGATTTCCGTTTTCGGTCCTGGTCAATCGATGAGCTGGGTTTCGTCTTCCTCGTGCTTTTTTTCTTCCTGTTCAGTGGTCGTTTCGGGCAATACCGCCCCCCCTGTTGTAACCGTGTGACGCTGTCTAAGGCGGTTTGGTCCGCTTTAAAAAGTGCAGTGTGAATGTGAACTGAACCAAATGAAGGTGTGAAATTTTTCGGCATTCCCCGTCCAATCGAACCGAGTCCCCCAGACTATCCTGGTGTGAATACGCCCTAAGAAACTTCACTCTGCTGACATTTTTACGTTCAGCACACATAAATTATATAAAGAAATATTCAATTTGATTCACAAATTTATTCACAAAAACAGATAAAGAAACATACATGTGCAATTCATAACAAATAATGGAGACATGAAATGGGACACCCTGATAAGCTATCGTAAGCTTGAGAAAAGGGGCCCAGACATGAAGCAAATTGTATTTTAAAATGTGCTTATGAACATGATGTCTAGATTTAAGAAAATAATATACAGTATCATCTATAAACTACAGACTAACCAAAGATGTAGAGACTGAACGAACCTAATGCTATCCACTAAATGGTAAATAAAATACACCGTTTGCCTCTGTTGTATCAGGAGTGGCAGCAGATATGTTAGAAACAGATGTCTCAAAACTTCTGCAGATAAAACCAAAATTATCTGCGTGACAAGACACGAAAATGTGAGAAAATCTGACCCTAAACACCTTATTATTAGACAGTCAAACTTACTAATTAGAAGGCTGCTAACATAAAAAAAAATGACTGACGTATTATCACGAGGGATGCACGATAAATATCGGGCCGATAAATGATATAAATGTCATATAAAGTTGACATTTTGTAGATGCTTTGCTCTCGTTGAACAGCAACTGTAGTAAAGAAAAGTAATGTGAGTGAGGAGTGGTGAGGCATGAATGAGACATATGCCAGATTATGAGTTACAGCAGTGAAATGCTGAGTGAGACAGACGAAGAGAGAGACAGATGTTGTGGCAGTGGAGTGAGGTCTGGTGGTTTTGGTGAGATGGATGACCTGCAGTTATACATTACGTACATTCCTGAGCAGGGGCAGGGGCAGGTCTGAAGGTTTCCCCACATAAAGCCTAGAGCAAACAGGAATATATGACTTATTTTAGGTATTCTCCCACGGACTTGAGGTTCGTCTTCACACTGGGATTGTCCAGCCCCCCTGCAAACTCAGTTATTTCTTTGAAAATTAGGAATTTAGTTGGTTAAATGTCAAAATGATCAAGCGCAGTCTGCTTTTTCCACCATTTTGGTTCATTTTTAGTGACTCATTGTACCTATCGTATTCCTATTGTTACTCTATGAGGCACTGGTTTTGCTTTTGCTCCTTGGAAACACTTCTGATCTTGTATATTTCAGAATTTTACCAGATACCTAATGCTCTATTGTTCCTAAAAATGGTTACTAAAAAGTATTCAACTGGGCCTGTACAAAAAGTTATGAGTGAACTTTTAATTGACTGTATGAGTGTCCATCTAAAAATATTATTTAATTGAATTCAATTTAAAAAACCTACATGGGGAACCGATTTGTTGCCGTTTGCGCATAGGAATTATTAGTGTGAGGGATGATGACAATTAAAAGGAGCAAGCCATGAGTAGAACTGTCAGTAGACAGTAACAGGAAAGCTACCTGGTGGTTGAACTGTATTTAGTTCCTCTGTACTGTATGTATAAAATTATGACCACCTAATGGTACTTAATGAGTTTCGTGGACAAGTCTGAGTCTCCTGTGAAGTCTGTTTCTAGTCCAGGTGTGTATCTGCAGGTGAAGGTCTGGTTAGACATTAATCCAGTTTCAAAGCAGGAGCAGGATCTAACAGACCTCTGCTCCACCTGACGTCTACCTTCATGTTGGGTGATGAGACAGTAATGGGATAAAACAATATCAAAGCAAACTCCAGGTGTAAAGATGAATTAAAAGCTTCATGTTACATCAAAAATGCATCCATGAAGTTCTTTTGTTATGTTTTCAGCCTTATTTATCTTCACTGGAGATCGAAATGAACAGTTATTAGTTAGTAAAGATGTTTTCTTATTGATGGTGGCATACCTCCACCATAGGCTCAGAAATGTAACTACACGTCGCAGCAACGCAGACCTCCTGTCTGTCTCTGTAATCTGAAACCATTTCCTTCAGTGGAAACAAAGATTTTATTTACTTTAATTTCACAGATAAGAAACAATAAATTGTGAAGACAATAAAGCCTCCACAAAAATATCATTTTAAGACTTGTGTGTGATTTATCCTGGCTTCATATGAGCAGAGAAAATCTCTGCTTGTTGCTAGGCTAATTTATACAATGTAAAATGCCATAGGCTTGTGCTAATAACGTTAGCATGTTGTATTTGTTTGGAAAACGTGTTTAGTATAAGACAGTTGTTTTGTCAGTGAACCTTGTGAGTTGTAATGGAGCCAAATTTTGTAACGTTGCCTTTGTTAAATGCTGCTGTTTTCCCTGGCTTCATATGAGAAGAGGAAAAGTTTGCTAGCTGCTAGGCTAATTTATACAATGTAAAATGCCATAGGCTTGTGCTAATCACGTTAGCATGTTGTATTTGTGGAGAAAATGTGTCCAGATAAAGACAAGTGTTTGTCTGTGAATGCTGCGAGTTATAGTGAAGCTGATTTGTGTGCTTGTGTTTGAAACTGTCTCTATTAAGCCATGTTTAATGTGTGTTTAATGTGTGTTTTGAATCAACTAAACTAGGCCACCTGCGTAGGGTCTGCCGCACAAGTATAAATCCCGCTTAAGTTTGAGCAAACCTGTTGTGGTGTTAGGAGGGTAGTGGGTGGATAAGTGTGGAGGGTGAGGAGTCATGTGATCTGAGAGGTCAGGTGAAAGGTCAAACTCTGAGGAATGTGTCATATTTAGAAAACCAAGAATGACAGAGACAGAGAGAGAGACAGAGGGAGGGAGGGGTGTTAACAGTTTCACCCTCAGGCTCCCATGACCTCACTCAGCAAAGATTCTGTTACCTTGTGCAGGTAAGTGCATGGGTGTGCTGTTTGTGCACGTGAACAGATGTGGGTGTGTGTGTTTGATCTCTAATTTAAAGGCAGCAGAGACAGTGATGGGTGTGTTTTAAAACAACTTTAAATGTGGGAACCAATAGTGAGTGTGAGTCTTTGGGGGGAGTGTAAGTTTTGCAGATACCCAGTTGGGTTTTTCTGGACGGGGAATTTTCCCTTAAATCTGAACTTAAATTATAGACAGCATATTCTACCACGTTCAACAAGTCGAGTGGCTGCTGATAAGGGCCAGCTGGAGCCGACAGGGCCAGAGAGTCCGCAAAAAAATGCAAGTTACAGTCTTCTACGGATGCTTCATGATGGCCAAAGGGTGCTTTGTTGCATCAAGGCCCTATTAAGTAATGTTAGGAAGATTTATCAGCTCTCTGACTGAGGTCTGGGAACACTCAGACTAATAACGTACAAAGCCAAAGCCTGAAGGTGTAAACCTCAAACGCACGCCTTGAAATGCTAAGCAGAGGCAAATTAAGGAGACAAGAAACAGCAGGAGTCACACAGCATACTGTGGGGCCCAGGTCCTGTAACACCTGTGAGGATGAGTGTGTGTGTCCTTTGTTTTGGTGTTACAGGTGTTAAATATCCAACCTGAGCTCCGTGTTGCCTCAGGGACTCTGACACTGATCCAGCTGCATGAAAGCAGCCGCGTTCGTGGAGATTTTACCGTCTGCAGGTGTATTTTTGGATTCAAGATGCTGACGTACATTATTTCGTGTGTATTTGTGCATCCCAGCATCCTGTGTGTTTCCCCCCTCCCACCCTGGGAGGCCCAGTATTTCATCCTGACAGACAAAACACTGAGTGTTTTGTGATCAAAGAGCAGAGGAATGCCTTCTGAGGATCACACGCAGCCTCGGTGTATCACATAATCGCAGACAGACAGCGAGAGCACGATGCAGGCTTCAATTTAAACACTGCAGCCCCGCAGGGTCGCGCTGCAGCTGGGGGAGCAGAATTACACGGCTATTGATGGTTAATGTGGGAGTGGCACGGAGGGAGGAGCAGCGTGATAGGAGTTTTGGACTCCCCACTATATTTATCACAAGTTTAATTAGCCAGTTTATAAATTCCCACAAAAGATAGAACACGGATGTTATCAAAGAAACACACTCTGCACTTGGTTTAAAGCAGTGGGAGTGACGGAAGGACTAAGATGTTTCCATTAAGTAAAAGCACTGATACCACAGTAAATGAAAGCCATGCATTTATAATTTTACATAAATAAAAACACAAAATTATAAGCATCAAAATGTCCTCAAAATACCTAAACTAAAAGTACTCACTTTGCAGAATAATTTCAAAATAATGTTTTTGTGTCACTACATGACTTTAATGTTGCAGCTGGTAAATATGGGCCTAATTTAAATTACTTTATATACTGCTGGGTGGCTTTACATATAATTATATTTTTTAAAAATCTTTATTTTTTTCTTGTTTTTCTCTTTTATCCATTTTTTCTCTTTTGTTATTATACTGCAAATTAATTAGTTGTTTATATCTTTTATATATTTTTAAATATATTTTTCGCTTAACTGTCTTTATTTACTGCTGGGTGGCTCTGAATGTAATGTTTTCCAAAAAAATAAATAAATAAATAAATAAATTTTAAAAATCCTTTTGTTTTTCCCATTATATATAAATATTAATTTAGTGGTTGTTTATATTTTTCTTATTTTCCTTTTCCCTTTAATTTATTGTAAACTAAAATGTAAATAAACTGTATATATGAGAACAGGCTTAAAAAAATAAAGTTTTAAAAAAAAATACATATCATTTAGTAATAGTCTAATTCATATAATAATAGTATCATTAATAATGTGTATATATATAATAATTTATTTGCTCAAAATCAGAAAAAGGATTTATTGCCAAATATCTTTTCACTTTCTAAACAATAAAAATGGCATCACATGGCACTACATAATGTACCGTCACTGTATTTTCCCATTTTTGTTTCTTGTTTTTTTATTACATGTTACAAAATTTCAGTTGCACTCGTCCATTCAATGAACACTTAGTCCACAGTCCAAAGCAATATGACAGAATAAGAAGCTCCCCGACCTCAATGTTTTTCCATTTTCCTGACATTTTTGGCTGCTATTCTTCCTTGAGCTAGCTGCTAACTGCTATCACCTGCTTTTTAAATCTCCCAGCAGTGAGTCATACCCACAACATGTCGTCAAAACGTTACACCAGTCCCGTCCTGCCCACTTTCCCTTTTGCACAGATGTTGGTTTTGCGCTGCCATCTTAAAGGCAAGACCACTCTGACCCTTAGAATAATAATTGGTCTGCGTTACGTGAATGTCGTCATCCACCCATGTCCTCAAGAGTCCGCACTGACCCCCATTTGGACGACCCTGTGCAGTTTATTTTTTTGTGACCACATAGACTACATGCCCAACTCCAATCACGTCCAAAACACTGCAGCTAAACTAGCCACATCCACCTCAACACAGTGAAGTTAGTGTTAAGTTGGATATTTGACAGACGTTCACTCCAGACTCAGCAGCATCGTCCTACCTGATGTCAGCAGTAAAGGGATGGTTAGCTCACCTCCCAGCGCTCCCGTGACAGGAAATTAAATGTGGTAACTATGTCCCAGCCTTAACTGTGTGACACACGGGCCTTAAACAGGAAGTGTAAAAGGGGCTCATGATTCAGAGACTGAGTCACACGGCTCTCAACATGGCGGTGACAGAGGTAACAGTGTTAAGTGTGCTTTTCGCTACAACACCACTCCAATATCAGCAGTAACTGTTGTATGAGCGTCGTGCAGGGCGGGGCGATTAACTAGCCAGTGGGACACACACACAAGGACTCGTATGCAATAACATGCACACATGGCCAGACTGTCAAACACAACATACAAAGAAGCTCAGATTACAACACGTGACGTTCTTTGCTCAGGACACCATTACAACCCGATATCTTAACACAGCAAATGGTGGTTTACTGTTATATTAATGTTCTGAATGTCATATACAAAACCTTTTAAATAGCTGAATGAGCAGCGGGCTATAAATAGAGACTGTGAGAAGGGAACTACCCCGGTGTTTGACTCTGCTGATACTGCCCACTGTGATAAGATGTCTAAGCCAAACAATAAAGAGACCAACTGTGTGCTCATATCAAGCCCCTGCATGCACATAACAGCCCAAATCTGCAGCAAATGTGTAGAAAGAATGGAGTGAAGGTCACGATTCAGGGCCCACAAATTGCTAAATCCACCCCTGGCAGGGACGTGCTGCAGCTGAAATTAAACTCACCTAAGTAAACCAGCTGTTTTAATGCTGACGTGTTTACATTCCCCTCAAAGTACACATTATAGCAAGCATTTTCGGACTGATGGGTGTTTTACGAGCACGGGGTCATTTGGAGGAAATTGCCCTTTAATAAGAAAAAATAATATTATTTTCAGTGAATGCTGAATTAAATTACTCAGAAGCTAACAGGATGAGGGGAAGCAGCTGGCCTGGACCCACACAGTTCAGAGGAACGGTTCTGCAGCAGCAGCACAATAACAGAATTGTGGGAGATATGGAGTCACTAGCCAAACACACACACACACACACACACACACACACACACACACACACACATTAATTCAATTCAAAGAGATTTATTGGCGTGATAAGATTTTCTTACCCTGCCAACACAATCTCTTTCTCTCGCCCTCTCTCCTCCCTATTCAGACTTAAGCTCAGTTTTGAATAATAACCTTCATATAAAAATAATAAAAAAAAAATATGTAAAAACTTAGAGAGCACAGACACATGAGCTTCTGGTTCACTGTTTAAAGGTCCAGTGTGTGCGTCTGTGTCACTCTGTAGTTACACTTCCAAAACACTAGGGTGCGGCGGAGGTTTCTGTGAAGTGCTGTAAAGTTTAGTTGATTCAAAACACACATTAAACACACATTAAACATGGCTTAATAGAGACAGTTTCAAACACAAGTACACAAATCAGCTTCACTATAACTCGCAGCATTCACAGACAAACACTTGTCTTTATCTGGACACATCTTCCCCACAAATACAACATGCTAACGTTATTAGCACAAGCCTATGGCATTTTACATTGTATAATACTTCAGCATGTCTCCAACATGAGCCTGAGTCTCCAGAGGGTCCCCTTGCTGTGGAAGACATCCTGCCTCGTTCCTGTGCCAAAGACGTCGCGTCCCAGTGGCTCCAAGGACTACAGACCCGTGGCATTGACCTCCCACATCATGAAAACCCTGGAGAGACTCGCCTTGGAGCAGCTCCGGCCCATGGTCAAGCCACTTTTGGACCCCCTCCAGTTCGCCTATCAGCCCCGACTTGGAGTTGAGGACGCCATCATCTACCTGCTCAACCGCATCTACGCCCATCTGGATAAGCCGGCGAGCAATGTGAGAGTCATGTTTTTTTACTTCTCTAGTGCGTTCAACACCATACGTCCAGCTCTACTGGGTGGCAAGCTGACAGCAATGCAGGTGGGTGCCCCCCTGGTGTCCTGGATTGTAGACTACTTGATTGGCAGACCACAGTATGTGCGCTTGCAACGCTGTGTGTCAGACAGAGTGGTCAGCAATACTGGGGCCCCGCAGGGGACTGTCCTCTCTCCCTTCACCCTCTACACCACGGACTTCAGCTATTGCACTGAGACCTGCCATCTTCAGAAGTTTTCTGATGACTCTGCTATAGTTGGATGTATCACCAAGGGGGATGAGGATGAGTACAGGGCTGTTGTGGATAACTTTGTCACATGGTGTGAGCAGAACCATCTGCAGCTCAACATGGCAAAGACAAAGGAACTGGCTGTGGATCTGAGGAGGACCAAGACACCGGTGACCCCTGTTTCCATCCAGGGGGTCAGTGTGGACATTGTAGAGGACTATAAGTACCTAGGGGTACACATTGACAATAAACTGGACTGGGCTAAGAACACTAACGCTCTCTACAGGAAGGGCCAGAGCCGTCTCTATTTTCTGTGGCGACTGAGGTCCTTCAACATCTGCCGGACTATGCTCAGGATTTTCTATGAGTCTGTGGTGGCCAGTGCTATCCTCTATGCTGTTGTGTGCTGGGGCAGCAGGCTGAGGGTGGCGGACGCCAACAGACTCAACAAACTGATCCGCAAAGCCAGTGACGCTGTGGGAACGGAGTGGGACTCTCTGATGGTGGTGTCAGAGAGGAGGATGCTGTCTAAGCTACGAACTATCTTGGACAATGTCTCACACCCACTCCACCATGTGCTGGTCAGGCACAAGAGTACTTTCAGTGGGAGACTCATACCACCAAGATGTACCACTGAGCGCCACAGGAAATCATTCCTGCCTGTGGCCATCAAACTGTACAACTCCTACCTCTGAGTGGCCCTGAGACTTTTTCACACACTGCAATAATCCAATGTAACTTGTGCAATAACCCCATTTCACCCAGACTGTATATATTCTGTTTGTGTAAATAATTTTGTTCAACTTACAATACATATATATATATATACACATATATATATGTATATATATGTATTTATTTACATTTATGTTTGTTAATAATTCCTGTTGTCTGTCTCTTGCAAGGAGCACCTGTAACATAAATAATTTCCCCTCGGGGTTCAATAAAGTATTTCTGATTCTGATTCTGATAAATTACCCTAGCAGCTAGCAAACTTTTCCTCTACTCATATGAAGCCAGGGACAACAGCAACATTTAACAAAGGTAACGTTACAAAATTCGGCTCCATTACAACTCACAAGGTTCACTGACAAAACAGCTGTCTTATGCTAAACACGTTTTCCAAACAAATACAACATGCTAACGTTATTAGCACAAGCCTATGGCATTTTACATTGTATAAATTAGCCTGGCAAGTAGCGGAGATTTCCTCTGCTCATATGAAGCCAGGATAAATCACACACAAAATGTTATTTTTGTGGAGGCTTTATTGTCTTCACAATTTATTGAATAAATCTTTGTTTCCACTGAGGGAAATGGTTAATGGTTATTAATTAATTAATATATTATTGTATAGATATTCCATGTTGATCCTGGATAGATATGGTGAGGTTTATCCAGGACTATCACCATCATCATGCTGATTCTGGGTAATTTGTTCAGGCTAGGTTGTATCAGTGTAGCAGTGATGTCCCTGAATCAAAAATTCTGCAGGATAAAGATGAAAGTTTTGAATAGGGTAATAAAAACGAAGGAAAATTTGTCCTCCACAGGTAACTGCAACTGCAAAATGACATTATCCTTAGCTTACATTAGCATAGCCTCCTTAGTTAGCAAGCTAATTCTGTAGCCCTGCAGTAGCTTACAAGGTTTTTGTTCAATGTTACCGAGGATTTTCAACTGGAGGATTTTAGTAGTTTTATCATTGAAATAAAAGATTATGTTTTCGTTACACACCTGCTCTGTCTGTTGTTTCAATCTGAGGTCTGTCAGCGTGCATTCAGCCGACGGCATATCGGCATATTTCATATGTCTGACAGTGAGGTCAATATGTCTCTGCTCCGTATGAATGGTGAATGTGTGTCATTTACAGTGAGGTTTCAGCCTGGCCGGTCGGTATCTGAGGCTGAGATTGTCCGCCTGGATAAGGACAGGATCCAAGATAAGAGCAAACAAACATAGACTGTACACACACACACACACACACACACAGTCCTCTGTAGCGTCCCACCCTGATACAGATCTGTTTCCTTTGAACCTCCCACAAACTAAGCAGAAAAATTACCTCAAATTTGCTTTACAGAGCTCAGTTTACCTCCTGCACACGTGCACAGAATTTAACTAGGTTCTATTTTGTGATGAGCTTTCATAAACGTGGCCACAGACCTGCAGACACATTTGAAAACACATCCTTTCCCATGTTTAATTCACACCAAGCTGACATTTTGAAAAACAACCTCCAGTGGGTGAGTGTGAAAAACACCACTCTCATGTTGTAGAGTGAATAAAGAAATCTGTGCTATAAAAATGCTGACATACAGCTGTTAACCCTGGCAGATATTCTTGGGTACTTTCCCATTGGAGCATGAATACAAGAGGTCAGCTCTTAGAAGCAGGTTTACAGGGTCATGTCGATAACTTTTACCCTCAGAATCATCTCAGAGGAAACATGAAACACGGCCTGATGTCAGAGACCTGCCCTGACTTTAAATTCAATACAGCAGCTTATTGACGCCAGCACCTGTTGCTGTCATTCCTGGGGGGTTGTGAAGTAAATGTTGATTGCACCATGTAATGACTATAGAATGACGCCATTGGTGTTTACACTGGCTCCCTATATATGCAGCTGTGAGCATTTATACTTGTGCGGTGGTGTGTCTGTGTCACTCTGCAGTTACACCTCCAAAACACTAGTTGGCGGTGAGGTTTCTGTGAAGTGCTGTAAAGTTTAGTTGATTCAAAACACACATTAAACACACATTAAACATGGCTTAATAGAGACACTTTCAAACACAAGTACACAAATCAGCTTCACTATAACTCGCAGCATTCACAGACAAACACTCGTCTTTATCTGGACACATTTTCCCCACAAATACAACATGCTAACGTTATTAGCACAAGCCTATGGCATTTTACATTGTATAAATTAGCCTAGCAGCTAGCTGACTTTTCCTCTACTCATATGAAGCCAGGGACAACAGCAACATTTAACAAAGGTAACGTTACAACATTTGGCTCCGTTACAACTCACAAGGTTCACTGACTAGACAACTGTCTTATACTAAACACGTTTTCCAAACAAACACAACATGCTAACGTTATCAGCACAAGCCTATGGCATTTTACATTGTATAAATTAGCCTAGCGATGAGCAGAGATTTCCTCTGCTCATATGAAGCCAGGGTAAATCACACACAAGACTTAAAATGCTATTTTAGAGGAGGCTTTATTGTCTTCACAATTTATTGTTTCTTATCTGTGAAATTAAAGTAAATAAAAGTTTTGTTTCCACTGAGGGAAATGGTTTCAGCTTACTGACATAGACAGGAGCTCTGCTTAAATCCCTTACCCATTACTGCATTCTTTATGATTTGGTGGGTTGGATGTCACTGACCACTCGCAGACAACAGCACTGTATATTTTTTTTATCTCTAAAGCAATATTGGGCAAACTTCCATTCAACCTCTGCTCTCTTCTGTGTGTCAGCTCTGGTAGTTTTAATGTACCCCAGGTTTTAACAGATCGGGGGAAAACTGCATTTTCCTACTCTGCACCATGGACGTGGAACAATCTTCAAAAAGATCTAAAATCAGACACACTTATATCCACTGATGAATATAAGGGCATCATAAAGAATGTGGTGACAGAGACATATGCTTGTTTTTCTTGAGGCCGCTATGTTTGAATTATTTCAGTCACTTTCCATAATTAATCATGTTTTTTTAAAGTGAGAGGACAAAAAAGATCTGAGTCATAAACCAGTCAAGCATAAATGTAACACAAAGACTCCTCAGAGACGACGCGGGGCTCAGCTGGCTGTAACTCCACTATAAAATGTGTTAGCTCCACTGCCGGCCATGTCGGGACATGTTAGGAGCCAAAAAATGAAGGAAATCAATGGGGCTCGTCTGTGGTTTGGTCTCTAAGCTGTCGGCTGGTGTCCTGTTTCTGCAACAGGCAGCTGATGATGGGGGAGCTTTTGTCTGTCAGACCTGCATCTGACCGAGGAGTTAATCCTTCACAATCCACAAAGATTACACTGTTATTCTGGCTGATATAATTCATCTCTCTTACTGCTTTTCAGTCTCTTTGTCTCCTCGAGTCTGTTTTTACAGCGTAGGGGAGGGATGAAATTACGAAAAGATCTCATTAAATGTTTCTGTAGCTGGAGGCTGCAGGTTTTGTGACACTATTGCGAGTGCTGGTCTTGGAAAACAGCTGTAAATGACAGTTTGGCTAAAAATACAATGATGTGAAGCTCTCATCACGCTTTCATGTTTCAGATTAATGTCAGTGTGGTTCTGAGGTCATAAATCTTTGTGGTTGTCTGATGTTACTCCTTGTTCTTATAAACTGTGCTTCTCTTAGCAATCTGTCTGAGTTTGACATGTGTTTTTGTGATTTTCTCACCACTTTGGAAGATTTTTCCTCTTGAACACCATTTTCTTTCTTTCTTTAAAGTTTTTGCACAGTTTGACAACATAAAATATTCTGTGTGTATTTTGTTCTCAGCTTCCACTTCTTACATTAATGAATAATTTAAACCAAAAGACACCATGTTTTTGCAGCTGTGCTACTTAAGTAAAAAAAAAAAAATCTAAAAAATGTAACCGTTATTTTGCGAACATATTCACATTTTTTTAGCGAGTGCTGGGATCTTGTCTGAAAGTCAAAGCAGCATTAAAGCTGAGATAGGCAGTTTTATTTTTGTGTCATTGAGTGAGAATCCCATCATAAGCCCTTTTTAGATAGGAATTGTGCAAATTTGCAGGAAAGCCCAATCAGTCTTCTTTCAGCATTGGCAGTATAAAAACAAAATTGAGAAGGGCGGAAAATTGCCGCCTACCTACTTTTGTTTACACAGAATGCACCTTTTCGGGGCAATGGGGGGCGTGAGCAAGTAACAAAACGTGTAGCTCAGCTTGTGACGTAAACAGTGACGTGGGAGGGAAGCTGCAGCTGGTCAGTCCTTCGGCGATTCTCTCGTAAGTCTGCCCGTTCTTCACCGTCCCCGTCATCTGATGGTTAATGGCTTCTTCGTTTGCGAGGACAAGGAGGGCGCGCAATTCCTTGTCTCCCCAGTTGCTCATCTTTACAGTGTCTGTCAGGTTTGTGTTTCCCTCTTGCTACTAGCTGCTCGCTAATTCCTGCTATCAGCTGTTTCCTGTTTATCCACCGCCAGCGGGTCGCACGTATGGCGTCATCAACGGCTCCTCCCGCAAGTCATCAACAGCCCCTCCCGTGGCGGAAAGGCCCCCTCGGTCTGTTTAAACTAAAAGGGTTCCGCCAATATGTCTACCCTATGAGGCGGAAAATTGGGCACCTCGGATCAACTCGCCAATCCGGCTCTGTGTGTCTAAACGCTCGCAGCTTGCCATCAAAACGGCCCAACATTCGCCGAAAATCTGGCAGTGTAAAAGGGGCTATAGACTTTGAGCATGTTGTAATTCAAGCAGACTGAAAGAAAACTAGACTTCTGCTCCTCTTGACTCTGTTTTCAGAGTCAGGAGACTTCGGCCAATCACATGTCATCTTAGGGAGAGGGCGGTCCTACTGGCTGCTTTACAAATGCAGATGTTCTAGCACGTCCCTTCAGATGGTGAAAACCCAGAAACAGAAGCACTTATATAAAAGACAGTCTGATAATCAACAAAATAAAACTGGTGTCAATATCAGCAAAGTGTCTCAGAGGTGGAGTGCAAATGTAGCTAATAGTTTAGCCTTCTGCTAATCCAAAGGCTCAAAGTTGCAGCATAAGGTGACGTTATGTAGCTAACACTAGCTAGAGCCTCGTATAAAAATTTGTCCTCTGCCTCACTCCCCGATGCTACAGACAACCTCACCGCGAAGACAGCAGGCAGCAGCTCTGGAGGACTAGACAGCCCCGACTCCCCACCAAATCAGCAAACATCTGTTCCTTCTGTTATGCAGGTTAGTCCCGGCACTGCCGCTGGCCAACAACTCGTCGTAAAACCTGCCGCTGGGGGGGTTTGCGCTGGCTGAATTCACGCCGATACAGCCGACCGCGGATCCATCTCCGGAGCTTCTGCCTGCTGGTCATCTGCAGTGATGCAGGCGCCATGCGGGACTGTCAGGGCGAAGAGGGAGCTGAGCCAGAGGGCAAAGCTTTCAATTTACTGGTTCATCTACGTCCCAACCCTCACCTACGGTCGTGAGCTCTGGGAGGTGACCGAAAGAATGAGGTCGCAGATACAAGCAGCTGAAATGAATTTCCTCTTTGGCTGACTGGGCTCAGCCTTAGAGATAGGGTGAGGAGCATCTAGAGGGAGCTCGGAATAGAGCCGCTGCTCCTTCATGTCGGAAGGGGTCAGTTGAGGTGGTTCGGGCATCTGATCAGGATCCTCCTGGGCGCCTCCTGTTAGAGGTGTTCTGGGCATGTCCCACTGGTAGGAGGCCCCGGGGCAGACCCAGAACACACTGCAGGGATTACATATCTCATCTGGCCTGGGAACACCTTGGGGTCCCCCAGGAGGAGCTGGAAAGCGTTGCTGGGGAGAGGAACGTCTGGGGTGCTTTGCTTGGCCTGCTGCCCCCGTGACCCAGTCTCGGAAAAGCAGTTGAAAATAAATGAATATATATGAATGAATGATTGGTGCAGCTTTAAATAGTTTTGTGAGCTTGACCAATATTTGCCTCATCCTTTAAATTTAACATCACAGAAAGTAAAATGTTGTTTGTTTGAAACTGAAGATGAGACAAAGTTAAATAAAGCCCATAATATTTTAAACAAAGTGTGAAATATCTGTTGGATGCACTTACAGGACATTTGTTGATGATATCTAGCTCAGGTTTAATGCACCTGTTGTAAGTGGACTGAAGTGTCTTAAAATACAAAGTGAATGTAATTCAAACTTGTGATTTTGACTGATTCAGTGACTTTGTTCGTGCGTCTTTCCATCTGCCATTAAACTGACATTTGTCTTTGTGTAAACATGTTTTATCTCAACAAGTTTTATTTTTTCCTCCTCCATGTTTGGCAGGTGAACCTCCACCCTGTTTGTGTTTGTGTTAACACAATAGGCTGCTGATTAGAAGACTGGAGGAAAGGGAAGATGCACGAGGAGGAGGAAGAGACGGACGATAAGCAGATGGTGATAAATAGAGTTTGTTTACAGGAAGGACAGTAAGAAAACAGATGTTTGATAGTGAGGAGACGGTTGAGGGATATCGAGAAACTCAAATGCAGGATTATTTACAAAGTATCAACATTGTATTTAATGGTCAGTGAGCAGCAACATGAGAGACGTTGGAGGTTGCGTGCTTTGAACAAGAGCGCCTCAAAAGACTGAACCAAACATGAACTGATTCTTGTCTATGTCTAAATGCTATTCTAACAGCTTTAATAAAGAGTTGAGAACAAAATTATGAGTATTTTTCTTGCATTTAAATAATACTGAATCAAAACCAGTGAAAAAAAATATTTCTATAGCATTCTAAGTATTTTCCAACCCTTAAATGGCTGAATATTAGCTCAACATTAGTTGGAAAATACGCATATTTCTTTTTTGCAAAGAGTTCGATGACAAGATTGATACCACTCTCGTTGTTGTCTGTCAAACATGAAACCTACAGTCAGGAGATTGTTAGCTTAGCTTAGCTTAGCTTAGCTTAGCATAAAGACTGGGACAATGGAGGAAACAGCTAGCCTAGCTCTGACCAACACTGTGGTTTATAACTCCCTAAAATGACAAATGATCCCTTTTACACTTCAGTGTTTGTAGGGATTAAACAAATAAGATATATTGTTTGTTAAATATGAAATTATACAGACAGGAGATTGTTAACTTAGCTGAGCATAAAGACTGGGATAACAGGGGAAACAGCTAGCCTAGCGCTGACTGATATTTTAGTTTATAACTCACTAAAACCACAAATTAGATTAGTTTTCTTAAGAAACAAAGACTTAAGCTTCTGCATGAACTATGACTTTTATTTAGAGTAGTGGCAATAAATCTGTGTGTGTACATTTTGGTGCCACAACATCTCGTACTTTTCGTGTTTAGAAACTGATGTAGAACATCTGTTTATTTATGTTATGTAACACACACAAATGAACAAGTGAAGGGTAAATGCTTAAAGAGAGGAGTTCCTGTTCAACCACTTCACTGCTGTTTATCACCAGGAGACAGAGAGCTAACACTGACTCTCTCTGTCCAGGAATTACTGTCAGTAAATCACAACTGTGCAGACTCCCCAGAATAAACTTTCTAAGAACTGAAAAGCTGTATCAGCTGATAGAGGAAAATCTGAGCAGTTCAAACATCATGTTCATATGCAGCTATTCTGCATCACTGAACTACATTTGGAGATAGAATTCATGCCCCTAGAATCTCAATATTTCTTCAATCTATCACAAAACGTTCACTGCCGGTCAGTTTGTCCTGCAACAGTCTGGATTTTTTTTGTTCCTTGAAACCAGTTTAAAATCCATCCACAACTGTGATCATTGCGACAAGTCCTTAAACCCAAACCTGCAACATTTCAGGTTACAGTTAAACCAACACCTCCCTTTCTGGAAATTTTACGCTTTTCTTTGTTTAGGTTAAAATGTTATTAATAAGCTGATGGCTTCATTCTCATATGGTTCTAAGAAAACTCCGACCAATCCTTGCATTCGGATGAAATGCAATGATTGGTCAGAGTTTTCTCCTGTCCTGTCTGTCTTCCCTACGTGGAGGCCTCCGACTGACGTAACCGTTCGCGTAAAGGTGCGGACACACCAAACCGACATCAAAGAACTAGCGGCAACGAAAGCCAACTGTTGCGTCGTCTACGTCGCCTCATGTCGCTTCATGTCGCTTCATGTCGCCTCATGTTGTCCTGTGTCAGTTGCATTGAACACACTACAAAGACTAGCCAAGTAGCACGTATGTTCTGCGCCTGCGTGAGAAGAAAAAAAGCAAAAAGGGAAGCCGGAAGTCCGAGGAATGCATGATATAAACAAAGTAGCAGAGTGACAAAGTGGTACATCCTGTCAGCCGAGGGGTTTCCTATCTGTGCAGCCGAGCACCGCAGCACCTCCATGGACTATTACATCCAGACGGTCCCGATGTTTCCTCTGCAGGCTCCACTTCACTCAGCTGCCCGATAAACCTGCTGCTACTTCCCACTTTAACCTGAATAACAAACCAGGGCTCGGTGCTCCAGTTGGATCCAACAGGAAAGCCGGGAATAGCTGGGAAGCTAGCGGAGGCTAACTGGCTGTGCTTCCCTCCGGTCATGCTGCAGCTAACGCTCCGCTAGCCTCACAGCTAGCCGTGGTTTGTTATTCAGGTTAAAGTGGGAAGAAGCAGCGGGTCTGTGGGGCAGCTGAGTGAAGTGGAGCCTGGGGAGGAAGCACCGATTAGCCCTGGTTTCACTACAGGCAGATTCACTCGCTACAGGGGCGAGGAAATAAAACCTGAACAGCCAATCAGAGTGATCTCTCTCACCGACAAGCTCTGCCGCCGATTCAACATGCTCAATCAGTCAAAAAGCCGCCGACGCCAAAGTGCAGACAGTGCGGGACACACAGCAAAAACAAGGGCGACAGACGCTCACGGACGGCCTGACTTTGACCTACGGCCTGTGTCAGGGCCTTAACACATTAACAGGATTATTTTAGCCTGATAACAGCATGTTAGTCTGAATTAGTTAAGCCACGTTTAAAGAATGGGGTCCTGATTTGGTCTTGTTGGGTGGTTTGGTGGATCCAGTTCATACTCCCATGTTTCAACGTTCATATAAACGTCTGAAACTTACATAAGCCCTGATCACCGCTTTTGAGACGTTTTAAAATGACCCATAAATCAGCCTTCAAACACCCCGATCAGCCCAACCCTCTGCCTAGTGACAGGTGACATAACAGACCTGAATCATGAACACAGAGCACAAAGTGAAACCATTAACTGAGACTTCAGATTGTTGCCACACGATAAAGAAAAGCCGAATTTCTTGAAGGTTGACAAGACACAAAGAAGACAAAGCAATAAAAAGAGAGCAGGCAAGAATGGAAGAGGAGAATGAACAAGGAAGAGAAAAATGTTCCCACACTGGAATATGTTTTCTCAAGTTTTACAACAGTTTTCCTTCCTGCTGTGCGTTCTTGTATGAGTGTGTTTGTGAGTGTGTATTTACCATAGTGCTACCCCACCCCGGCTCTAACCAAGCCAACAGCTGTTAATGAGTGACCATAAAACCTCAGAGGGAAAACACATTAACATTCCTTCTTTATTTAAATTTACTTTTCTGACTTTTAAACACCTCACTCTGCTCTCCCTACTGAGTTTCAGTAAATCGTAAAAACCCTCATTAAAAGCAACATTTGCACGTTATCGATCACCATTAATTCAGACTTCTGTTACTTTGCTTCTTAAAACAATGCCTCTCTAAATCCTGGTGTACACTGTGTGATTCTGGGCTGTCCCAGAAGAGGTGTTCAGGGCACGTTCCACTGGTAGGAGGCCCCGGGGCAGACCCAGAACACGCTGGAGGGATTACATATCTCATCTGGCCTGGGAACACCTTAGGGTCCCCCAGAAGGAGCTGGAAAGTGTTGCTGGGGAGAGGGACGTCTGGGGTGCTTTGCTTGGCCTGCTGCCCCCGTGACCCGGCCTCGGAAAAGCGGATGAAAATGGATGGATGAATGGATAGTCCTGCATTAGCCATGAAATATATCAAACGGCGGCGTCTCCAGCGGTGAATCAGCTCCTCAAGTATTAAATTTAAATAAAGGAATAAAATATATTTATACATACATAATGACAATCTCTGGGTCCATGATTTTAGGCAAACTAACTTACTTGCTTACTCCTTCTTTCGTCAAGCGCAGCTGGTTGCTAGCGGAAAGAAACGCCAACAACTCGGGGTGAGAACAACTGGTGATGCAACCAGGAAATCCTCCACAAACCAGAACGTCCCATTCCGGAGACCGTTCGGTTTGGCTGATGCGGTCTTCAAAAGGACGTGGCTGACATCGACCGAGAAGGCCGTGTCCTTCAAAGGCTGCAGCCCCTCAATTGAGACACAGCTTATGTGTTAGCCATGTGATATTTTAGCGACCTGTCCAGCGTGTACCCTGCCTTTAACCCAGTGTCAGCTGGGACAGACTCCAGGATAAGCTGTTACGGATAATGAAAGAATGAATTCCAGCATGTAAACATGTTCTAGTAGAAGACAGGAATAATAGGTATGAACCTGAAGATGAGCAGACTATGTTCCCTCTAAGTGCCGTACTTGAGTAAATGTGCTTAGTTCCTATCCACAACTGACTCTGACTGACTGATGTGAGTCATCTGACCCGCTGGTGTTAATGAGTCTCCATCAGAGCTGAAGAGAAAACATTCCTCTCTATCCAGACTCCATATTTACTCTGCCTCCCTCTGTCCTTTTTGTTTTCTCTCCTCTCCCTCCGCCTGTGTTTGTCTTTCCCAGCAGACAGGAAGTGGTGGACCCCATGAGCAGTTATTCTCCGTCAATCATTCACTGCCGCTCCCTTGAGCCGCACCAATCACATGAGAGGAGAGGAGGACGAACTCTGACTCGTACTGACTGTACAGGGGCTCAGGTCGTAGTTATATAGACATAATGTCCAGCTCATTAATAACTCATTACTCAGTAGTAATTCATAATGTAGTGTTTCTACTGTTATTTCCTGGAGTCAGATTCCCTCAGAGCAGCGTCCTCCTCTCTTCAGGTCACAATTCAGAAAACGTTTATTAACTGATTGATCAGGTAATAAAACTGTTATTTTCAAATGTTTTATAGAACAAAATCAAACTAGGGGAAACTAAAAAATCACATCAAAGGTGTATTATCCCCTGTAATGGGGATAATAATGTCAAAATCTTTAACACTTTAATGTTTATGTGACCAAAAGTAACATTTTTTTTAATCTGATCTCAAAACTAGAACATCATAAATGACCCCGAAAGCATTTCCAGATCAACCTTGAGGCGTCACAGGGTAATTACAGGACTAAGGAAAGACAAAGAACATTTCTATGACACATAATTAGGCACATTTCTTTGATTTTTTTCTTGCTAAATACTGTGTATTTTCAGCACTTTGGGTCTCTTAAAGGGCTCAGTCCGTTCTCATCCCCAGGTCATCAAATACCAATATTTGATCACACCTTTTTAGAGTGTGTTATCCTTTGATGTCTTCATGAGACGCACTGGGCTTTCAGCTAAATCCAGTGTAAACCCAACCGTGGCAATAGTTGACGCTGAGAGTAACTGATGAAGTATAAAGAGTGAGAAAGTCGGCGTACAGCAAGAGGGAAACGAATTTCTTAGGTTAGTGACGGCACAACCCGCCCTATTCAACCTTAAGGGGGATTTATACTTGTGCTGCAGACCCTACGCTGTAGCCTACGCACGTAGTCTAGTCACTAGTTGGCGGCAGAGGTTTCTGTGAAGTGCTGTAAAGTTGAGTTGATTCAAAACACACATTAAACACACATTAAACATGGCTTAAGAGAGACAATTTCAAACACAAGTACACAAATCAGCTTCACTATAACTCGCAGCATTCACAGACAAACACTTGTCTTTATCTGGACACATTTTCCCCACAAATACAACATGCTAACGTTATTAGCACAAGCCTATGGCATTTTACATTGTATAAATTAGCCTAGCGGCTAGCAGACTTTTCCTCTTCCCATATGAAGCCAGGGACAACAGCAACATTTAACAAAAGTAACGTTACAAAATCTGGCTCCATTACAACTCACAAGGTTCACTGACAAAACAACTGTCTGATACTAAACATGTTTTAGAAACAAATACAACATGTTAACGTTATTAGCACAAGTCTATGGCATTTTACATTGTATAGATTAGCCTAGCGACTAGCGGAGATTTAAAACACGACTTAAAATGCTATTTTAGTGGAGGCTTTATTGTCTTCACAATTTATTGTTTCTTAACTGTGAAATTAAAGTTACAAAACCTAACTGCACATATTTCATATCACTGACTATGTGTTACAATGTGTTTCAGCTGTGCGTCACAAAGAGACACTAAAAGGTGCCCTGTGTAACACTATGTGACACCACAGGGCATGACAAAGCATCTCTTTTTGATGATCTGGGAACAAGAATGGGCTAAAATGCTCCAACTTAAACAACCTGAGAGGGAGGAAAGTGACTTTTTTGTTTAACTTTTCGATGTTTATGTCCACACTGAGAGCATGACGTGGGATGAGGAGAATACAGTGCTTCATTTTAAAGGGTCACAAGCCAAAATTTAAATCACTGATGTAAATCAAGACTTCTGCTGTTCAAAGAAAATGTCAGAGGTATAAAAACATGACTAGACTGATACCTGTAGGGATGAATTTAGTTCTTAATTAAAAAAACAATGTTTTTTTTAAGTTTCATGATGACTTATGATACTTGACAGAGCAATGATCTGATCCACAGAACACAAATTAAAGAAGACAGAGTCCAAACATTCTTGTGTCCATGTTTCAGGCCAGCTGATTGAACTGCTCATTATATAGGTCAGTCAGTACTGTAGTTAAATAAAGTCTCTGAGGTTTGTCTCTGTACTGACACTAACAAGGTCTGATGGCCCAGATTTATGTCAAACTTCAAATGTGATCTCTGTCTGTCTCTGGTGTTCAGTGAAAGGATGTTGTAGCTGTTCTAAGCATGACTGTATGACATTAAGAAAATTATGTACTGAAACTTATGCATTGTGCTTTATTTAAGGGCCAGTAAAAGATTCATAATGCAGCTAATTCAATACATTTGGTACAGACAAAATATACAGCCTGTTACACAGTCAGGGTAAATGAGAGGCTGATGGTAAGTGGTTGTTTATTTCTTGGTGCCATACATAGACAGTATAAAGAAGTGGACGTAGCTACTGTGATGTCACCCATTGATTTGTGGAGTGAAGTTTTGAGGCCTCGAGTTTGACATTTACGTCGTCGCTTTCTTGGGTCTTTGGAGCCATAAGTTTGGACAAGAAGGTGGAGCTGCAGAGGATACACATGCCTATGCCTCTATCCTGACTGACAGGTCACCGTGGTAGTGACTTGTAGGTAATAAATCAAGTGAGAAGTAGGGACATTTTCTTAAAGACTTCTGTACAATCTGACATCTTTCAACCAATGGAGTTGCCCCCTGCTGGCCATTAGAAGCAATGCAGGTTCAAGGCACTTGGACACTGGCTCAATTTTCAGCCCCTTAAGCCCCATTTCCACCGAGCTGCACGGTTCAGTTCAGTTCAGTACGCTTTTTTTCTATTTCCACTGTGAAAAGTTGTGGATGGCACCAACAGAACCGTTCTGTACCGTCCCCATGTTTGGTCCCCCCTCTGTTGGGGTACCTAGCACACAGATGTGGTACTAAAAGGTGGAGCTGTGAACACTGCAGTCTGATTGGTCAGTAGAGGACGGTCACTCTGCTCAGGGCTGAGTTGTGGCTGGTTTTGAGGCTCATGTAACCACTGTTCATACTGTGGAGAGTTTTATTAGTAAACTGTAACTATAAAATGAAAGGATGTTTTGCTGCCTCTCACAGCAGCTGGAGTCTGAGAAAAAATAACTTCATTCACTGGGCCGACTGCCGGCAACTTTTAAGGTGGAACGTTTACTTGTAATGTAACTCAATGCATGAAGTGACGACGTGAATCTATCAGCACACCTTAAATTTCACTGTGACAACTTTGACCATCACTTTAGTTTTTATATGACATACACTTTTGGTAACGAGTGGATCTTCAAGTGTCTATATATTAATTTTGACCGGATTATGTGAACTGCATATATTTTAATCCTCATTTGGAGAAAAAAACTTGTCATGGAGCGTTGTTCCTGTGGGCTACAGCAACACTAAACCCCTGAGCTTGCCTGAGAAGGACTAAATGCACAAACCCTCTATTTTTAAATATCCCACGGAGAGATATTCTCACTGCAGCCTGTTCTGCTTTGTTCTGAAAATGTTGGCGTGCAGCCTCGTTCTGTGGACGATAAACTGGACGGAGCAGAGAGTGACAACAACCCCGCCCACATTTAAGAGGACTGTTTGTGGTGGAAACCCTAGGCCCGTTTCCACTGAAGAAGTTTCTGGTACATTTGGGGGGCAGGAACTACTACAGGAATGTCCTCTCGCTCGGCCCTCTCAACCGCCATGTCTCCACTGAGAGCGAAGTACGAGGAAGATTCCTGTAAAGTTACGGGCTCTGGATGTGACGTAATCATTGCGCGACCATTTACCGGGGAGACGTAGGGACGCCGTTAGCTGTTAGCCCTTAGCGGTGTCTGTAATAACTCACTAAATGGCCTGTGAAAAAAATTTTTTTTTCCAGCGGATGTCTTAGTTACAACATGATTGAGCTAACTGGAGTAGTTTCATGTCGTATCCAACAACGGGAGGCTTTTAAGAGATGACGTCTTGATGTTAGCTTTGCTGCTGTTAGCTGTCCCTGTCAGCGGCAGCCACTGATGTTTTCTAGACATCGTGATTTCCCATAACTGAATAAATACCACACATAGCAACACAAAACTGCTTTGCTAGCTCACTCATGTTGTAACTAAGATATCCGCTGGAAAAAATATTTTTTTCACAGGCCATTTAGTGAGTTTTTTTACATGGCGGCGGAAGCTATATGAATGAGCTAACCCTTGTCTGCTGAGTTTTAAAAATGTTGGCTTTTTTGTTGCTTTCTGTTGACGTCACATTCCGCCTTGAGTATATCCAATCAGCACCAAGTAAACCCGAAGCCCCAGCCAGGAGTCTTTCGGGGCCGTTCTGAGTACCTACTCCGAGGCAGGGACTTGTTTAGCCCCTGTAAAAGTTCCGGAACTCTGTCCTTTGGGGGTGGTTCCTGTGGTGGAGACATGCACCAACGGCCCCGGCCCCGTAAAATTACCCCGAAGTTCCTGCGGTGGAAACAGGCCTACTAGGGTCTACGTACCATGTCTGAAGGGTTACTTTTGGATCTAAAGGTACCATACCTAAAGTGTTTTGTAGAAACGGGGCTTTAGATAACCCCTTGGTACCAGCACAGGGCTTTGCAGCCAATTTTACAGAGTAGCCAAACAGTGGAATTACAACTTTTGGTTCCGTTATGTGATGCCATTGGGCCCAAAAGACTTCCCTCGAACTACATTGGGAAAGAGATTTCTGTGAATCAGTGGATTTTTTGAGCGTCACAGCCCCATGTAATGACTCATTTAACTATCAGGGTTTGATCCATTCGTACCGATAACATTCCTAAAATCTAGAAGCTGCATGATTAATTTGATCCCCATTCAAGTAAGCGAAGGGCTAAACCGGGAGGTAGCCACTTGGCTGGCGGAAGTCTCTCGTGCACTTGCTCTATGGGCCCAATGATGCGGAAGATCAGGGTACTTTCATCCCGTGGAAATCCAGCTATATTTGGCTTCATGAGCCACTGAATAATAGGAATAGGAATGAACGGGGCCCCGCCTCCAACGCTGTGTCCAGTTCCATTTATACATCCATGCTTGGTACCTACTAACCTATTTCTCCTGGTCGCCAACACAAACACAGTCACACTCACTGGAGGACTTCCCTGCACTAGTATTACATTCTAGCAGAGTAAATACCTCCACGCTTTGGCTGACTGCCCTGTGAGATCACTGTCACTATGATATCTGACACACGTGTGTGTGTGTGTGTGTGTGTGTGTGTGTGTGTGTGTGTGTGTGTGTGTGTGTGTAAATCAGTTAGCACCCATGTACCAAAGAGAGCACTGCTGATTCTGTGAAGTTACTTAAAGCATGAAGAACTAAACTCCACCCAACATGTCTATAGACACAGTGGATCCACAACAAAACCAACAACTCAGTGATTCACTGACTCACATCCAAACCACTATAAGAACACGTATTAAAAGTCAATTTCACAGAAACACTTCAAAGACTTCATGAAACAACCAACGCACCCAGGGTACCTTGTGCGTCAACTCTCAGCGTGGGAAGCCCATGACCAAATGTTGACATGTGACGAGGTCAGAGTGAGAATGTGTTGTCCTTGTCTGTGGAAATAACATTGGAATTCCTAATTTGGGTGGTGCTTTGTGCTTTGTGCTAAATGCTAACAATAGCATGCTAACATGCTCACAATGACAACATGCTGATGTTCAGTATGTATAAAGTTTACAATCCTTCCCGTCTTGGTTTAGCTTGTTAGCACGCTACAAGTTGCTAAATAGCGGCAAACACAAAGTAGCCTACAAATGAGGCTGATTGAAACGTCGTTAGCTCACCAAAGTATTGATCAAATCTGACCTTAACGCATACAGAAACGCACAATCACACCGACACACACACTCCAGAAAAATCCATCACTTTCTCAGAAACACATGAGAGCTTATGACTGTCTTAAGGCTGCAGATCATGTTATTCATGTTATTATCTCTGACATCCAGTTTCGAGATGGCTTCTCCGCCACAGACCACAGACAGACACAAACACAGTGAGAACTGTACAGAGACAGAGTCGCCCTTTCAGACGCGTCAGCGCTTTTTCAATGAGCAGAGACACAGAGGCAGAAACAGCGTAAAAACGTCTGCAGAAAGAAGCTGATGGGAAACAATAAATAAATGAATATTCCAGCCAAACGGAAAAGAACAGGAATATTTCACCAAAACCATAAACACTTTGAAATAATACCCATGGGAAAAATAGTTTTTGGCTTCTGCAGCATCTGTTACATGAGTGCCAATGCCAGTACAAAGAGTATTACATAAGTCTTTAAAGTGCCAAAACATGCCAGTCTGTGTTAATCTTTTCAATTTATTTTATTTGAAAAGTGAAGGTGTTGACATTTTTCCTTTGTGAACATATAAAGTCTACAAACATCTGTACAGTAGCCTATATGCAAACAGACAGACATACTGACATGTCTGTGGGAAGACTCGACAGCTCTCTGCCCACATGTCCTTCAGAAACATCTGCACACACACACTCTGACCCCATCCAGCTGCAAACACACGAATAACTGACACAACCTGAAAACCCCACAGCACTGTACTCAGCACTACTCAGCACTGTCAGTGTGTGTGTGTGTGTGTGTGTGTGTGTGTGAGTGTGTGATCAGCACTGGTTTGAAATGTGCTGAGCTACAAAACCACACCAGTGTTGACGAACGCTGGAGCCAAACCCCGTCTGCACTCAGTGACGACTGGAAATATTAAAACTGATCGTACTGGCAGATGAGATGTAAACACTGGGGGGTAAAAGTCGGCATGGTGAGGGGGGCCACAGTCGTAGTATTTCAGTTTGGGTTGAAGAAATGTGAGATGGTAACGCACAGCCAGAGAAATATCCCCACAAAGTGAAACAGCAACTGCTTAACATGACAAAAACTCCTGAGAGATATTGATGGGGGAAAACCAAAATCTGTGGTCTGTCAATTTTCCATCTGTGTAAAAATTAAAGTCCTGAGTAGAATATTCCAACAACTAATCATGAAACTAAATAAAATAGTTTGGATATTTTTTTATCTGCAAAGGGTGATTCCCAGTGATTTTGGTGATTCAATGACAAAGCATTTCAAAAACAGCTGGCCAGATTTCCACAAAACCAAAGGATGAATCCAAATAATTTAATAACCCCTGGACCTTATCTTTAGTGTCAGTAACAACACCAAATACGTCCATCTTCACAGAAGATCGAAGTGTCCAAATCTATGAGGTGCAGGCGCTATCATACAAAGTTTATTTCTGTGGAAAGTTGCAATGTCCCAAGATGAAGAGAGTGCAGTTTAAGTAGCAATTCTTTACAAAATGAGAATGAATATTGGCACAATTTTGGTAGTTTCAACCCTTAAAATATCAACAACAGCTTAAAAGAAACTGAACAAAGTGTCATTGCTCTGGCTTTGACCCCAAAACCACAAATTAGAAAAAGGGAGGTCAGTTTGGCCTAATTGCTTGCTAATGCTAGCAAGGCCTAATGCTAATTTGCGTTAGTTAGCCCGACACCCATTAACCGGTAACTAACAATTTAATTAACAAACAACAAACCCACAAAATCAAGTGAAATACAAGATGTTCTTCCCGTTTAATCCAGGGCTCCATTGACTCAGTAAGCCATGTCAAAGCGCTGTCCATTTAGAAGTGGTTAAATTTAATGTTGTGTGATGTAAACATCTGCCTTTTATTTTATTGTCTGTTGACTTTGCTGACAGACTGTCGGCTAGCTGTGTTAACATGTGGAAACATGGTGCCCACCCTCTGGTCTACACTGTTTAGCTAATCGCTCTACACTGAGCACCAGCCGGGTCTGGCAGAAGCTAGCTAGTGACACTACCACTAGAAACGCCCTCTCAAGCCATGGTGACGGGATGGCAGTGCTGCTGAAACACTGCACCGACCCTCTGCTCTCCCTCCCGGCTACCCCTGCGAGTAAGCAACTTAATATTGAGCTGCAAACCCTCATTAGCATTGATGTTAGCACCTCTTGCCATGCTGATGCTGCTAAAAGAGCACAGCTAATAATGCTAACAATGCAAATGCTAACTGATTAGTGGTAACATTAACATTCCTAATCAGAGACAATATTAGAGATACTGTGTAATTAAGTAATCTGCGGAGCTAAAGGAGGGAGTATTGTTTCAATTTGACCGCTAGCAGTTTCCTCTGATTGTGCTAAGCTAAGCTAAACACACCCTGAACCAATGATATCTCTGTGTTTACAGACACAAAAACATGATACTTGGGTGTTTTTCCCAAAATGTCAAATTGTTCTTTTAAGGTTTCAGTCATAAGGTAAAGACTGAAATAAAAAATATATATTTTCCAAGTTTTAATCCTGTGTCCCTGTGTTAGCATAACTCTAATACATTTTTTAAAATAAAAAAACTCACAAGTATCATGATTAAAATGTGTGTAAGTGTGTAACACATCATGTGACTGTTTCCTGTAAGTGAAATTACTCTGGATGGCTGCACTAGAACGCTCACACACACACACCGTAGAGAGATAAAGTTGTGTAATATTATAATACAGTCTAGTGTGGATTGTACAAACACTCTAACATGAACCAGACCTCCTACACACCCAGCTGTCTTCTAGGAATCACACACACACACTACCATTCCTGGTGAGTGATGCATTATGGGCGTGCGCACCGACTTGGGGTCCAACATTTGAACGCAGCACAATGGAATTTAAAAACACATTAAAACACATGTCCAGACTCATATCGTCATCTCATCATGTCACATTCATCACACATTTCATCATCATTTAATCTGCTGATTATTTTCTTGATTAATCGTTTGTGGTTTCCTTGAATCAGCTGTTTAAAACCCAAAAATGATTCGTTTACTATCACATGTCAAAGCAACAAACTTCAGCAACTGAGAAGCTGAAAGAAACAAATCTTTTTGCTTAAAATGAGTTTTAGAAACTATTGAAAAGTGTTTTTCTCACTGTTTTATATATGTGCTGCAGGAAAAGCCCAGTTCATGTGCGGTGGACATTATTCTGAAGATGACACAGAGAATGCTTCAGAGTTATTCTAATAATTTTGGCTGCACACAGCCTGAACTGCTGGCCAAGGAGGGATAAAAGCAAAACCATAAACTTCATCAGCAGGCAAAGCGTTTGGCAACAGTGTGCTCTTGTGGTGATGCACTGTACTACAACAAAGCTTGTCTGAGTTGTCAAAAATATAAATGGTGAGTGTGAGATTTAAAGTGATCCTGAACCAGGGTCAACCATAAATATCACATCTCATAATACGGCAAAATACAAAGGCTGATACTGACCCAAAAGAACTGATTTTGCAAAATTATTCACTGTTAATGTATATAGGCCTATATAGGTATAGTTGATCTTTTCAACATCAGATGCCAAGCTCTATAATTAAATGTTAATCTCAATTTATAGCCAACATGGATGAGAAGTCCTTAAAGTGGAAATATAAACATCTACTCCATCTGCCGAGGAAGACCATGTGATATCACTGAAAGCCCAACTCCTTAATGAACCTTATGGTCAAATACTGTTTAAATACGACTATCGCTCAGATGTTTATGGGGGTTTAAAAGGCTCGAAGACAGTATTTTGAGCAGAGATGGGGGACTCCAGTCACACTCAAGTCGCAAATTCATGGACTTGGTACTTGCTTGACTAACACTGATGTAACTCTCAACTTGACTTTGACTTGGTATTCATGACTTGAGACAGTTAACTGAAAATGACTTTAGTTTTTATTAAGTATTTGTATTTTTCAGATTACTGAGAATTTACGTTTTGTTTTAGAAACATATTTAAGTGATTACAGTGCAATGCCTGCAAACCTGGCAACCTACTACGGCACGGCAAACAAGGCAGAGGCTAACGCACGAGGCGGCTATCATGGAGGAGGCTAGTCCAAAGATAATAACATTTGAGATTCAAGGATTATGTTGTCAATGACGATAGTAAAAGGAGAGCGATAAGTAAGGTCTGCAGCTCAAAAATCAGTGACTAGACAAACACAACATCCAGCTTCACCCGTCACTACAAAACCTACAAAGAAAAGAACACAAGCATGTCTTTTAGCTAACATATTAGCTTATTGGCTGGTCAGACATTAGCTACTAAACAAATGTCTAGTTTTGACGATTATTTCAGAGCCCTGCTTGTTTTAATTTAGAACATAGACTGTATAATAAAGATAAACAACATAACAGCTCCCAAGAAATTAAGCCAAAACATCAGATCGCCCCCTGGTGGCTGGTTGAAGTATAGGTCAAAACCTCGCCCCCTCCATGTTAGCAGATGGGACATGAACTGAAAGTACACTTCAGAATAATTTCTTCCCAAAGATGGTTTCTGACATTTTGGGTAGTTCTTATCACAGCGCTGTTTGTTCAATGTTTTGCTGCTATAAAAAGGGGGTGTGGCGTCATGATTGACTGCTCCTTGTGCCAAGTGATGTGCTACCAATTGGTCAGATGGGTGTTTGGGAGGGAACTCGAGCCCGTGGAGATGACGACTGTGCAGACTCTGGCTCCAAATGATGTCAAGATGACAGCTGCTGTATCTGGAATATTTAGGGTTCATTTTTGTAAAGTGGGAGAACATGAAGATGTGTCGTCCATCTTTATATAGCCTACAGTCGGTGATTTCGAAGGCTTGTTATTGCCACTAAATGTCAAACAGTATGATGTATGAGGTGTAAGCAGGCTGCAACAGTTAATGCTTTTAGCTGATTTAAAAGTGGAATCTGAAGAAGTCAGAATTCAACAAATGTTGATATCTGTGAATTATGTTAGATTTGGACTTATGTTTGACTTGTACCCAGAGGTGGCATTGTATTTATGTATAGGTGTAGGTAATATGATATGTTTTGGATTGAGTGGATTGTAAAAAAGTGGAATCTGAGGTAGATCATCAGGATTTCATGCGATTTGACTTGTGACTTGCTTGAGTCATAGCAGGGACTCCACTTGTGTGATTCTCACCACAGTAACTTGGGACTTGCACATGCTTGATTTATTCCCATCTCTGATTTAGGGCACCATGAGACACTAAATGTCTCCTCTCAAAGCCACGATGATGATATCAGAGAGTTATGAAAACTATACATTCAAGTATTCAGTGTAATATTTTGATTGGAAAACTGGGAGCTGCCATCAGACTTCACTGTATAGTAGTGTTCAGAGACTAATTAAGAAGTCCAGCCCCAGGGCCCACATTTCTCCTTAGTCATTAGTTCAAGGTCCACACAATTTAATACATTCAGCGTCATTCATGCGTTTGGAGATGTTGTCGAGCCAGTTTGCTGTCTCTGTCAAGTAGCTGTCTGTTATTCGCTTCATAGCAGGAAATGGCACTTCAAGCGAAAAACTCTGTGCCGGAAATTCACTGTCCTTAAAAATAAAGTGCGTTTTTTTCAAACTTGACAAGTTTGTGAGTCACTTGTGGTCCATTCAGAATGGACACGCAACCCACTTTTGGACCTGCGACCCACTAGTCAGATGCAAACAACACTTATTCTAAATAAAGTTAAACATCTAACCCTGGTTCTTCATACAACATAGAAAAGAAACAAACACGCACACACACACACACAGTGTATTGTGTGTACTCACATGTGGTGGTGTGTTGTTGTTGAGCTGGTCCTGACTGACAGGTGAAGCTGCAGCATGACAGTCCAGTGACACTCTGTCCCGACAGGCAGCGTGACATGCGTACTTACAACCTGCAGAGACATGACATGAATTCATGGAGTCATTAACTGATTCACTGATTATAAAATAAGTAAAGGAAAAGGCAGGAAAAGGTTTATCTTAAGGATACCTGTGTGAAGTAAAAATGTGAGATAAGTGCAGGTGTGCATGGAAACATGAATGTGTCTGTAACGTATATGCAAATAATCCTCTGATATCGACTGACCGTCAGGTGTGGCCAAAGTTCCCGTTTGGAAATGAAAACCAACAACATGCAAAATCTGACATGAGCAAAATATGAAGGAGGGAATTTTTTTCAGAACAAGGTCACTCAGGATTTGACCTAAGTAAGACTTCTAATGTGACCATTGTCTCTGTAAAAAAAAATAGGAAATAACTCCACTTAAGTTTTTCTCCAGACAAACACACACACAGTCATGTTTCTATCACTTCAGAGGACATTACATTAAGAGTCAAGATTCAAGAAGTTTTATTGTCATGTGCACATTAAAAAGTCAATGGTTTACACAGTACAATGAAATTTCTAATTGCGAGTCTCCCTTCACACAAAACGATAATAAAATCAGAAGTTAGATTTTAAGAAAAATAAATAAATAAATGAATCAGCAGAAACAAAGAACTAGGTTAAAAACTAAAGCTGAAGTCTTCAGCCGAAAATGTAATCATTTATGTCATGGTGACTTGTGCTTTGTCCCTAAAAGTAAGGCGAGTCCCCACAAGTTCACTATGTAATTTAGGTCCCCACAATGTCAGTAATACTTACTTGTCCACACACACACACATGCACACACACTGAACCTTCAGGATCGGCCAGAATCCAGCAGAACCACGAAGAACCGAGACACTGAAGAGAGCATGTTCCCTACCTGGCGACCTCTTTTTCACGTGCTGTCCGACTTTATCCGACAGTTTGCACATGGCTGCTCCCATCTCCCATCTTCATCTTACATACATCCTCCACACACACACACACACACACAAACACACACACACAGGAGTAAATCAGACATACACTCTCTCTTCTCTCCCTGCAGTCTTTCTCAGTGTGTCTCAGTCGTGTTGTGCTCTACGCTCAGACTCTATCAGACTTCAGATGCTGATTTGCGTTGAGCCGCCGCTCTCTCTGTTTCCCTGTCTGTGTGTTGTTGTGCTGAGTTGGTGATTTAACAGTCAAATGGAGGCCACAGTGTGATGGACACACAGACAGGCAGAGAGGAGGGGTGGGGGTGGTGGTGGATGTAGGACTGCTGACTCAGTCATCCACAGTCACTCTCTCTTTCTCCTCTCCGCTCTGTTTCTCTTTGCTCTCTTACGTAGCTTGTTATGACTGCTGTGTCTCCCCAGTTTCCTGCTGTGACTCTGCCTCCATTCATCCATTCACCACATCATCCTTTTGACTATAAGGTTGATCCGCAGAGGAAGAGCGGAACAGACTTATCCATCCATCAGCCCATCAGTGTAAACATCCATCCATTTATCCATCCATCTATTTCCATAAAGAAAATAAACTCCACTGCCACCATTTTAATGTTGTAGCTGTTCAATGCATCATCATAATATAAAACTCTGACATCAGCCATCCTGCATAATGGCGTTGTGTGTCAGACCCTACGCCGTAGCCTACACACGTGGCCTATGTCGTTGTGAGCATTTATACTTGTGCGGTGGTGTGTCTGTGTCACTCTGCAGTTACACCTCCAAAACACTAGTTAGCAGCGGAGGTTTCTGTGAAGTGCTGTAAAGTTTAGTTGATTCAAAACACACATTAAACACACATTAAACACGGCTTAATAGAGACAATTTCAAACACAAGTACAGAAATCAGCTTCACTATAACTCACAGCATTCACAGACAAACACTTGTCTTTATCTGGACACATTTTCCCCACAAATACAACATGCTAACATTATTAGCACCAGCCTATGCCATTTTACATTGTATAAATTAGCCTAGCAGCTAGCAGACTTTTCCTCTACTCATATGAAGCCAGGGACAACAGCAACATTTAACAAAGGAAACGTTACAAAATTCAGCTCCATTACAACTCACAAGGTTCACTGACAAAACAACTGTCTTATACTAAACACGTGTTACAAACAAATACAACATGCTAACGTTATTAGCACAAGCCTATGGCATTTTACACTGTATAAATTAGCCTAGCGACAAGCAGAGATTTCCTCTGCTCATATGAAGCCAGGATAAATCACACACAATACTTAAAATGCTATTTT
Source organism: Epinephelus fuscoguttatus (assembly GCF_011397635.1). Taxonomy (NCBI): domain Eukaryota; kingdom Metazoa; phylum Chordata; class Actinopteri; order Perciformes; family Serranidae; genus Epinephelus; species Epinephelus fuscoguttatus. The sequence continues at coordinate 6,636,909 of NC_064773.1, forward strand.
TGTGGAGGCTTTATTGTCCTCACAATTTATTGTTTCTTATCTGTGAAATTAAAGTAAATAAAAGCTTTGTTTCCACTGAGGGAAATGGTTTCAGCTTACAGAAATGGACAGGAGGTCTGTGTCGCTGTGACGTGTAGTTACATTTCTGGGCAGGTGCTAGCAGGCTACAGCGTAGGACACAGCGTCGATTCAACACAGAAGTATAAATCCCGCATTAGTACTTTGACTTAGATTAAAGTGGGCCCATCTGATGCTCAAACGTGCAGGTTTTTCTTCTGTTACATGAACACTGCGTCATGGCTCTGATAACATAATTAATGTTTCCATCAATAAAATAATTGCTCTGTTTCATCCCTTCTTTCTGCTGCTTTCCTCTCCTTCATTTCCCTCTGTTCTTCCTCTCTGTCTCCCCCGTCCTCTCCCTCCCTCTCGCTCTCTGCTGTCTCAGGGATAAAAGCTTTTTCCAGACGCCAACTATCGATCAGACTCAATCAGTCCGACACACAAACTCTTTAACCTCCTATGCTTTCACTGTAGAGGCAAGAATCATGGAACACAGTACATACAGCTGCTGGACTATAAATGTAGAAAAAGTCTCCAAGGTTTTGAGGAGGGGGCCACTTTATGTGTTTTGATTGTCAGATTAAACTTAACTTATACCTATAACTTAATGTTCCCTTCAAACTTTAAAAACCTGAACCTTCTGTTTCATTAAATATTTAGCTCTTTCAGCTGTGATGGATAGTTGTGATTCACAGGTAAATGTATGAAACGAAATGAAGCGATTGATATGAAATTAGCGATAAATTAGTCATCAAATATAGAAATTTCTTAAAAATCTTATTAATATCTTTATTTAAAATATCCATAATCTCTTTAAGTTACCAGATCTTTAGGTAAAGTATCAGCAGTGTGTATAAAGATTAAATCATAAGAATCACCTTGCAATAATATCCAGTTTTCTGCTTTTAGCTAATTTGTTTCGTGTATGAAACTATCCGTACAAGAGGGGGTACAGTACCAGTCCCAGTCCCAGGCTCTTATTGTGAAACTCAGCAGAGGTCAAAGGTCAGAAATCACAAACTGAACTCAACAGCTTTTTTCCCCTGTGTGTGAAACTTTTTTTTTTTCTCAGCGCAGGCTCTCTAATCAGGTCTGTGTGTGCACAGAGAAGCACAATGAGCCTTCAGCTCCTCTCACAATCACCTGCTGAAACACACGCTCCGTCCCACCATCCCGCCTAGAGGTCAAAGGTCAAATCAGCTAAAGCCCAGGACCACAAAAGGTAGCAGGGATTCAGAGTTTGGCTCAAAGAAAAAAGAGTGGGCAGGATATTTGAGGTAAAAAAGTTTAAAATCGTGCAGTCTGTCAACGTGAGGAAAATGTGTTGTTCTAGATGAATGACTTATGATGACAGGAAGTGCCAGTTTGAGTAACAGATCCATGTCGAAATCAAGCGCTTGGGCAGTGACAACGAAAAAAGGTCTGAAAAACATCAGAAAATGTAAACTGTGATTATTTAAAAACCACACTAGATATCAAAATGCCGGCTTAGTCCAGTAAAGTCCAGAGTCTTGTGAGACGTTTAAAGTTTGAATCATTTATGTTGCCGATTTGGTGTGGCCTGAAAAAGGAGTGATTATACATTGATTTCTTGGCAATCTCCAATCACTTTGAATGGGAAATTTAACATTTGTTTGCGAATTTTGTAAAAACTGCTTGGTGAATCTCTGAGAAAAGTCATAGCATGTATTTTTTGCCAATGTGTTGGCAACACAGCAGGACGAGTTTTGTGGCGAAATGTATACGGAAGATGAAGATTAAGAATAAGAAAATAAAGGCGAGGAATAGTAACAGGTTGTGCCCATGTTGCACAGCAGGCTGCCCTGATTAATCAGAAAATAAAGTAAAATTCTGAGATTCCAGCTTGATTACCTTTGGGTTGTGGACACAACAAGACATTTGAGGCGACATCTTGGGCTTTGGGAAACACTGCTCGACAGTTTGCACCATTTTCTGACATTTTATAGATCAGATAACTAATCGATCATTTGAGAAAATAACTGATAGATTATTCGATGTTTTATCAATATTGTTTATATGTTGTTGCTACCGTTATTTATCATGCTTTTTTGTAAATGCAGCAGAGATTATTGGCTGCAAATGCCTCTACAGTAGTGAGGAGACAGTGACAGGTGTGTGTGTGTGTGTGTGTGTGTGTAGACAGGTGTTTGGTGAATACAGCCGCCATCTGTTCTTTTCTGTTTCTTTATTTTATTCTTTCTTTTGTTGTTTTGTTTCTACATGTTCAAACACACGCTCAGGTGTTTTATGATGTGATGGAACTCAAGCTGGTGAGAATAAAAAGAGTTATCATATTACACACACGCACGCACGCACGCACGCACACACACACACACACACACACACACACACACACACACACACACACGGTACAGTCGTCACAGCCAATATAACGTACTTACTAAACAGCTTCAGACACAATGCATGCGACACTTTAGACCCTGAATACAACTGCAGGTTTTGTGTGCATTCTCATTTTCAAAAAATCTATTAAAGCAGAAGTTCCGTTTTAACAAGGGTTAAAGTCAAAGTGAACATGTTAATAACGAGTTAAAGCAAATTCTCGTTAACGCCACATACGTTGTGAAAGTACGACCCTCGGCCCACCCCGTAGTTTGGGAAATCAGGAAGCGATGCAGCAGTAACACTGTGGATGGCGAGCAGAGACAAACCTCCGTGAGCAGACATGGATAAAGAAAGGCGCCTTACTGATGTAAAGTTCAGCGTCAAAGCCAAAAGGTTCTCTCAACAGGACCAAAGTTATTTGCATTTACTGTTGATGTGATTTGAGTTACCAAAAAAAAAACAACGTGCGATTAATTTGAGATTAATCGCGGTTAAATATTTGAATTGATTGACAGCCCTGCTTTAAACCTGTTTTTCATTTGTGGTTTTAATATTCCGTCTCTACATGTGATATTTTCTGTTCGAGTTCAGCTCAGTTTACGCTACACAGCCTCGTCTCTTGGTCTCTTAGTTTCCACGCGCAGAAAGTGAAACGAATAAAGGGAAGATTCACTCAAATCTGCCACACTCTCAGGACTCACCAGAGCTCCTCCACAACACACTGACTTCCAGTCGTCCAGAGCGTCGCATCACTTTTGGAAAGCGGTAGAAAAATCCCGACACTCTCCTCAAAGTTTTGCCGAAGTTTTTGGCAAAGCCCATTCTGCTCTCACACACACACACACACACACACACACACACACACACACACACACATACACACTGGTCCAGATGTTTGACTTAAATCCGGAGATAAATCCATGTAAATCCCAAATCATCCTTGACTGTCCCCCATGATGTGTCTCTGTCTGTGCTCAGGTCTGATCTGGTCCCTCCCCTCACACACACTCTGACCCCCGTCTGCCTGCTGGCCCCTGTTTGTTCAGTCGCTGTCACAGTTTGGCTCCAAAAGAGACAAGATACAATCATCTGTGGCAGCTGACGACACACACACACACACTGTAGGCTGGTTCATTATTTGACACAGTGGTTCAAAATGAGCCTCCGTCCTCTGTCCACTCTAGAAAACAATCCACTGGTTCAACTTTAAAAAATTAAGGAAACAATTTGCATGTGTCTTTTATAATCCAGCAAACTCAATTAGTTTAGTACAACCAACATGATTTGCTTTGACCATGACAAACTTAACTAAGTTGGACCAACTTCATATTTATCCAAAAGTTGTAGTGATGTCTATGGGTCAAATTATTTTATTAAAGACATCCTACTGTAAAATGTCAAAAATGCTTTTGGTTTTGACCAGCTTCTTAAAATAAGCTGTAATTTAAACACTTTGATGTAGTTTAAGCATCTTTCCCAAGACTTCATGAATAAGTTTTTAGAGTGTAATTAATCTCTCAAGACAGATTCTGCAATTTACGTTGTAGAATCTGTCGGCAGCCCTGTGTGAAAGACGACTGGTGGGGGGGGGGCTTTGAGTTTGAACGATGCTGCGCTTTAGCCAATCACAATGGAGGGGGCGTGGCCGAGACGTGCAGGTGTCCCCAGGAAATGTGTACCTACAGAAACAGCAAGCTCCGTGTCCATAGCGATCACTCCACCCAAACCACCGTCTCGTCCACGTGAAAAAAACTATTTTTCCAGTGGATGTCTTTGTTACAACATGATTGAGCTAACTGGAGTAGTTTCATGTTGTATCCGACAACGAGAGGCTTTTAACAGATGACGTCCTGATGTTAGCTTTGCTGCTGCTGTTAGCTGTCCCTGTCAGCTGCAGCCACTGATGCTTTCTAGACATCGTGATTTCCCATAACTGAATAAATACTACACATAGCAACACAAAACTGCTTTGCTAGCTCAATCATGTTGTAGCTAAGATATCCGCTGGAAAAAATATTTTATTCACGGACTGTTTATTGAGTTATTACCTTATTTTTATACAGTTTATGGTTATTACAGACACCGCTAATGGCTAACGTTAACAGCTAATGGTTAGCCCAGCTAATCTATGATGTTATTATTGTTATTTGCAAAACGTGCACACAGAAATAGTAACGTTTGTTCAGTCATTGTGTTTATAGACTTAACAAACATCAGATTAGTCTACACAGTGATATAGTGATGTGAAAAATGTGATATATAGCTAAACTCTGCTGGTTTTCTACCCGAAGTATTCGCAAACAACACGCCGGTTCCCTGGGGGCACCACCGGAAGTCAAGGGTGTGAGCGATCGCCGAGGCCCCTGCACTTCCGTTAGTCGAAAAACTCCGGGCTGTGCCTCCAGAGGTACAGGAAGAAAAAAATTTTTTTTTTTTTACCGATGGATTTCCAGATTGGAGTGTAATAAACTCTCTGTTTATATGCACACACTAAACGTCAGCTGGGTTTAAATTGGTCTGGTTTAGGTTAAATTTTCTGAGTACACATTGGGTTGTTCTTTGTGTGGCAATATTGTATCGTCACACAGTTTCAAGTATCGATTATATAAATTATTAATAAGACAAATACAAATTTGGCACAGTGGTGCAGTGGTTAGCATTGTCGCCTCACAGCAAGAGGGTTCCTGGTTTGAACTGAGACGTGGATCTAATAAACTTTGGTATGACGTCAAGTTTGATGTGTGCAGATTGTATTATGGCCGTTTACTACTGAATCGCAGGTTACGACATATGTCAATATGCAACGTCATCAGTGTGCACCGCATCGGCATACGTCTTCCATCTGTGCCACCACAGGTAGCTTGCTCACCTGGAAGTTGCAGTTCCTCCGCAGTTTCCTTCCATGCAGCGTCTTTTTTCTCGCGGTCATGAGGCGGCTTCTGCTGCCACAGCTCCACTGAACTTTCCTCTTTCTGGGAGTTTTTTGTTCGTTTTACCTCCATGGCATGCGATCATTTGTTTGGGTTTAGGGCCGGTGTTGCGGTGACCATTGCGTCATTTCGTGCTGCATTCCTATTGGTTGATTAGTAGCCATAGGTCGTAGCAGCTGTCACACTGTGAGATAGCCATCCTAAATTGACGTTGACAATGGCCATCCTTGAACCTGTCTCACAGTGCGACGCAAGACCACCATTTTAGAGCCACGACCAAAGATATCGCCACGTTTCTCCCACGATGGTCATCTTTCGTCTGGGACAGCCCAAAATCGCACAGTGTATACCGGCCATAAGGCACTGTTTCCACCAAACACTTTCAGTATGGTACATTTGGAACCAACAGTAACCCTTCATGGTACCTAGGACCTAAGTACCTGGACATGGTACCTAGGTCCTAGTGTTTCCACCACAAACAGTCCTCTTAAATGTGGGCGGGTTGTTGTCACTCACTGCTCCGTCCAACACTCACTGTATTTCCTCCTTTATCAGTCTGCACCTCGTTTATTGTCCACAGAACGAGGCTGCACGCCGACATTTTCAGAACAAAATCGAACAGGCTGCAGTGAGAGTCTCTCTCCATGGGATATTTAAAAATAGCAGGTTTGTGCATTTAGTCCTTCTCAGGCAAGCTCAGGGGTTTAGTGTTGCTGGAGCCCACAGGAACAACGCTCTATAAAGAACTGAGGCAGTTCATTTCATTTTACCTATCTGCTTATCCTGTTAGGGGTCGCGAGAGGCAGGGTAGAGTCACCAGTTAACCTGCATGTCTTTGGACTGTGGGAGGAAGCTGGAGCACCTGGAGGAAACCCATGCTAACACAGGGAGAACATGCAAACTCCACACAGAAGGGCTCCCACACCCTAGGTTTGCACTAGGAAAAGCAGTTCCAACCTGGTACTAGTAAGGTGTACCTAATAAAGTGGCTGGTGAGTGTATATTTGTGTCTACCTATCATCCATCTCTTCATAGCAGTCCTTTGCGTAATGAACATTATAGCATCATACACACTGTGCAGAGCCAAGTTTGTGCTGAGTAAAGGTTGTGGGGTCATTTAATATTAAAGAAGAGATCCATAGGCAGATGGATAAGTGCTTATTGTTCTGCTCTATAATGTGACAGGAACAGAGAACAGATGGAAACCAGCAGAACCACGGAGCTATTAGACACACTTAAACGCTCTCTACCTACCCACGACTAATGAACACACACACTGAGTCTATCTGCTGCAACATTAAACCCTGTCAGACAAAGACGTCCTGATCTCTGTGGCAGGTTTCTGTTACTTCATCTGGACGAGGACGACACAAAGAGACGAGAGGGCGACAGACCCACAGGAAGACAGGGACAGAGTCCAGGAAGTGTCCTTATCCAGCCTCATCTGACCCACTTTGAGACACACATGCATTAATTCACTGTGAGGAACAGCTGGGTTTTCTCCAGTATCAGTATCCAGATCAGTGCTGGGATGTAAGTCAATACATTCACTCAAGTTCTGTACCTCTGTAAAACTGGATGTACTTATACTTTTTACTTGTACTCATTTTCTTCTCATGCCACTTTCTGATTCACATTCTTCAGAACGACCCATTTTGTGTCACAAATGTTTGCAAATGGAGACTGCATGGCTAGGTGCTTGATTTTATACACCTGTGGCAACTGGTCTGATTGAAACACCTGAATTCAATAATCAAAAGATGTGGCCAAATAAAAAAAAGAGCTCCATCTGCCAGTTCTGCTTTACATTAACGCACAAGTACTAATAATATATTAATATAATAAACAATAGTATAATGGTCACAGGAGATGTTTTTCTGCTTTGCATACTTTTACTTTTGTTTCATTTTTTTGTCTTTTACATTTTAACTTTGTTTTTTTTGTTGTTGTTTTTTTTAACTTACATCCTAGCAGGACTTTTACCTGTAATGGACTATGTTTACAGAAAAAAAACTTTACCCATGAGAGACGATCAGTAGCATAGCGAATATTATCAGCTGATTTTAGCTAGCCAAAGAGATCTGTCCATATCGGCATATAAGTCAGCAGGTAATAAAATATTATGTCTGAGGAGTGTCTCCACTACACAGGTTTGTCCACCAGAGACCACTGAAAACAACTGTAAAATGTCCCAATGCAAGTACAAGCACATATCCTGGTCGTCTTGTTCTTCAAGTAACAACTAAATTTAAGTAAGACTTTAATACAAGCATAGATGGATTACTGAATGGCCCTACTTGGCAGTGTGTCAAGGTACCCCCTGGCCTTCACTTGTAAAATCCTAAATCTATATGTAGCAACCAAGAGACTCAAAATGACCACAGAGAGACACAAAAAGACAAAAAAAAGATGCAAAGGAGCTACGAAGAGACAACTAAAAAAATGGGCAAAACAACCACAAAGAGACAGAAAATGACCACAAAAAAGATGCATGACGACTACAGAGAGACACAAAAAGACCATAAATGCTGCAAAGAAACTGCAAAGAAATTCAAAATATCTCCAAAAATAGGCCAACAACTACAAAGAGACAAAAAAGACTAGAAAGAGACACAAAATCACTACAAGCATACACGCAATGTTTTTTTTTAAAAAGACACAAAGTTACTCCAAGGAGCCACAAAATGACTACAAAGAGACAAGACATGACTACAATGAGACAAAAATTACAAAGAGACTCAAAGAGACACAACATGTTTAGAAAAAGATATACAATGACTACAAGGAGACAAAGGAGACACATAATGACTACAAAGAGACAGGACGTGACTACAAGGAGACACCAGAATTACCACAAGGAGACACATAATGACTACAAAAAGACACAAAATGACTACAAAGAGACAAGACATGACTACAAGGAGACACAAAATTACTACAAAGAGACAAAACGTGACAAGGAGACACCAAAATTACCACAAGGAGACACAAAATAACAAAAGTAGACACAAAATGACTACAAAGAGACACAGAAGTACAACAAGGAGACACATAATGACTACAAAGAGACACAGAATTACAACAAGGAGACACATAATGACTACAAAGAGACAGGACGTGACTACAAGGAGACACCAGAATTACCACAAGGAGACACATAATGACTACAAAAAGACACAAAATGACTACAAAGAGACAAGACATGACTACAAGGAGACACAAAATGACTACAAAGAGACAAAACGTGACAAGGAGACACCAAAATTACCACAAGGAGACACAAAATAACGAAAGTAGACACAAAATGACTACAAAGAGACACAGAAGTACAACAAGGAGACACATAATGACTACAAAGAGACACAAAATGAGTACAAAAAGACAAGACATGACTACAAGGAGACACAAAATGACTACAAAGAGACATGACTACCAGGAAACACAAAATTACCACAAGGAGACACATAATGACTACAAAGACACAGGACGTGACTACAAGGAGACACAAAATGACTACAAAGAGACAGGACGTGAGTACAAGGAGACACAAAATGACTACAAAGAGACAGGACGTGACTACAAGGAGACACAAAATGACTACAAAGAGACAGGACGTGACTACAAGGAGACACAAAATGACTACAAAGAGACATGACTACCAGGAAACACAAAATTACCACAAGGAGACACAAAATGACTACAAAGAGACAAGACATGACTACAAGGAGACACAAAATGACTACAAAGAGACAGGATATGACTACAAGGAGCCACAAAATGACTACAAAGAGACATGACTACCAGGAAACACAAAATTACTACAAGGAGACACAAAGTGACTACAAAGAGACATGATTACCAGGAAACACAAAATTACCACAAGGAGACACAAAGTGACTACAAAGAGACATGATTACCAGGAAACACAAAATTACCACAAGGAGACACATAATGACTACAAAGAGACAGGACGTGAGTGCACACTTTTTTTTTTTTTTTTTTAAATATATTGTTGTCAGATATTTTTAACTTTCCAAAGTCTATATCATTCAGCCTTGAAGATCAGTTTGGCTTTTCACTGTTAGTTTTTGTCTACTGACTCACTTAAATAAATGAATTTCAACAAAATCATGAAACATGAACACAGTCTTTATAATGTGAAGTGGGTCAGTTCAGCCTGCCTGCAGCACCATCAATTAATGTTTAAAAGAAATAAGTGAACAGCTGTTCCTCCACTGACTTATAAGTGACTGTTTTATGCGTTAATAGCTGAACTAGTCAGCAGCAGTCCCCTGCAGAGAGCTACAGGACGTTAGCGACGACTTGTCTTAACTCTACCAGTTTGTTTTTTAATCTGAAACATTATTTTTGTCCTTTTGTTAAGGACATTCAGATGGAGTAATGGGCCTTTCAGAGGCTTCCTGAGTGGCAATCAAATACATTTTACATGAGCAGAAAGATTGGCCGCACACACTTAAGATATATATACACATGAAGTCCATCAGCAGTGCTGGTAAAACTGACTGGAAACACAGAGCTTATTGTGCAGGAATATTGTCTGTAAACACAACGAGGTTAAAAGGCTAAAAGGGCGCAAGCACACTTTGTTTAGTGTCTGTGTCAGCCTTGTTTTACTGTTTCATATTTTCTGTATGACTTGTGTTGCGTTGTTGCTGCATGATTTTGTGAGTTTTAAGCTAAAATTTTACAGCAAATAAAGTTCATATTGTTCTTAAAATCAAATCTGGTTCAGTCATTTTGTTACGGCGCAAATTATGTTGCAACCAAGGGACTCAAAATGACCACAGTGAGACAAAAAAGACAAAAAAGAATGGAAAGGAACAACAAAGAGACACAAAATGACTACAAAGAGAAACAACAAGACCATAGATGATGCAAAGAGACTGCAAATATCTACAAAAATAGGCAAAACAAATATAAAGAGACAAAAAACTACTTCAAAGACACAGAACGACTATGAAGACACACTAAATGTTTGGTTAAGACACAAAATGATTACAAAAAAGATGCATAACGACTATAAAGGGACACAAAAAGACCATAAATGATGCAAGAGACTGCAAATATCTACAAAAATAGGCAAAACAAATATAAAGAGACAAAAAACAACTAGGAAGAGACACAAAATGACAACAACAAGACACTAAATGACTACAAGGAGACAGTAATGTTTGGGAAAAGATACAAAATTACTACAAAGGGACACAAAATTTACCATAAATGATGCAAAGAAACCACAAAGAAATTCAAAATACAGGTTCCGCCTGGTGCAGTTGGCCTTGGGTTCCTCCTGGTGTAGTTGGCATTGGGTTCCTCCTGGTGTAGTTGGCCCTGGGTTCCTCCTGGTGTAGTTGGCTTTGGGTTCCTCCTGGTGCAGTTGGCTTTGGGTTCCTCCTGGTGCAGTTGGCTTTGGGTTCCTCCTGGTGCAGTTGGCTTTGGGTTCCTCCTGGTGCAGTTAGCTTTGGGTTCCTCCTGGTGCAGTTGGCCCTGGGTTCCTCCTGGTGCAGTTGGCCCTGGGTTCCTCCTGGTGTAGTTGGCCCTGGGTTCCTCCTGGTGTAGTTGGCATTGGGTTCCTCCTGGTGTAGTTGGCCCTGGGTTCCTCCTGGTGCAGTGGGCCCTGGGTTCCTCCTGGTGCAGTTGGCCCTGGGTTCCTCCTGGTGCAGTTGGCTTTGGGTTCCTCCTGGTGCAATTGGCCCTGGGTTCCTCCTGGTGCAGTTGGCTTTGGGTTCCTCCTGGTGCAGCAGGCCCTGGTGTAGTTGGCCCTGGGTTCCTCCTGGTGCAGTTGGCCTTGGGTTCATCCTGGTGCAGTTGGCCCTGGGTTCCTCCTGGTGCAGTTGGCTTTGGGTTCCTCCTGGTGCAGCAGGCCCTGGTGTAGTTGGCCCTGGGTTCCTCCTGGTGTAGTTGGCCCTGGGTTTCTCCTGGTGCAGTTGGCCCTGGGTTCCTCCTGGTGCAGTTAGCTTTGGGTTCCTCCCGGTGCAGTTGGCCCTGGGTTCCTCCCGGTGCAGTTGGCCCTGGGTTCCTCCTGGTGCAGTTGGCTTTGGGTTCCTCCTGGTGCAGTTGGCCCTGGGTTCCTCCTGGTGCAGTTGGCCCTGGGTTCCTCCTGGTGTAGTTGGCCCTGGGTTCCTCCTGGTGCAGTTGGCCCTGGGTTCCTCCTGGTAAAGTTGGCTTTGGGTTCCTCCTGGTGCAGTTGGCCCTGGGTTCCTCCTGGTGTAGTTGCCCCTGGGTTCCTCCTGGTGCAGTTGGCTTTGGGTTCCTCCTGGTGCAGTTGGCCCTGGGTTCCTCCTGGTGCAGTTGGCCTTGGGTTCCTCCTGGTGCAGTTGGCCCTGGGTTCCTCATGGTGTAGTTGGCTTTGGGTTCATCGTGGTGCAGTTGGCCCTGGGTTCCTCCTGGTGTAGTTGGCCATGGGTTCTTCCTGGTGCAGTTGGCCCTGTGTTCCTCCTGGTGCAGTTGGCCCTGGGTTCATCCTGGTGCAGCGGGCCCTGGGTTCATCCTGGTGCAGTTGGCCCTGTGTTCCTCCTGGTGTAGTTGGCCCTGGGTTCCTCCTGGTGCAGTTGGCCTTGGGTTCCTCCTGGTGTAGTTGGCCCTGGGTTCCTCCTGGTGCAGTTGGCCCTGGGGTCCTCCTGGTGCAGCGGGCCCTGGGTTCCTCCTGGTGCAGTTGGCCCTGGATTTCTCCTGGTGCAGTTGGCCCTGGGTTTCTCCTGGTGCAGTTGGCTTTGGGTTCCTCCTGGTGCAGCGGGCCCTGGGTTCCTCCTGGTGTAGTTGGCCCTGGATTTCTCCTGGTGCAGTTGGCCCTGGGTTTCTCCTGGTGCAGTGGGCCCTGGGTTCCTCCTGGTGTAGTTGGCCCTGGGTTCATCCTGGTGCAGTTGGCCCTGGGTTCCTCCTGGTGCAAGACAATGTCTGGCCTCATGTGGACGTTATGTATCGGTGCATCCAACTGTTCCAAGTACCTCAACAGACTGTCCAGGAGCTTACTCATGCCCTGATCCAGGTCTGGGAGGAGATCCCCCAGGACACCATCTGCCGACTCATTAGGAACATGCTCAGACATCGTCAGGAGTTGGATCAGCCTGTGATTTCAATTCCTTACTTTGATATTTGGTGTGATTTTGAATTCAGCCCTCACCTCAGTGGGTTGATGATTTTGGCTTCCACTCACCGCTGTTACGTCATTTTGTTCTCCACAAATTATACGATGTACATCAGTAAAGACTTTCAACTTGCATAATTTGTTCATCAAGATCTGATGTGTGATTTAAGCGCACTACACCACTGATTAAAGCTACGTGACAGGGCGTGTAAAGAAAAGGAGGAATTTAAAAAAAAAGATTCAGTAAATGAAGGTTCACAAACGGCTCTTTGAATATTCAAAACCCTCTGAGTCTCATTTCCATTACAACACCAACAAACGCACCCGGCAGCCTTGGCACATGAGGAAGGAGAGTCATTTTCTGCGTTTCCTCTTTCTATTGTTCGTCAGACAGAAGTAGACACAGAGGGAGGTCCAGTTTGTACTCGAGGAGACACTGAGGCTCGTTTCCTTTTACATCTGAACCGGTCCGTCTGCATACCGACTGCATTCCAGCTGCTGAGCTGTGTTTCAGAGCCCTGCCTACTCATGTCATCCACATCATTCAGACGTGTGCTTTCAGTGCATGTCGGAGAGGAATACCTAAAAGTGACGTTGCCACTTTGATAAGAACTGTTTCCTTCACTTTTCCCATTCTTACATCGAAACAGATCCCATTTAGTCGAACTTAACATCTCTAAATGTTTGTTCAACCACACCTGCTGTATTTCCTCTTTAGAGTCCTCAATCAATGAATGTTGAAAATAAAATTCCAGTTATATCAAGCAGAGTTATTCACTGGTCAGGTCTGAGTTCCTAAACAAACTACTAATGACTTTGTTTCTCCTCCAGGACGTCATAATCCAGCGTAAACCTCATCCTGTGGTTTCTAGTTCTATCTTTCCTCCCTTTACTTTACAGCTTTTTGAAGTTCATTCATTTATTTATTTTCCATAACCACTTATCCTGTTAGGGGTCGCAGGCGGGCTGGAGCCTATCCCAGCTGGCATTGGGCGAGAGGCGGGGTTCACCCTGGACAGGTCACCAGACTATCACAGGGCTGACACGTAAGCCCCTTTGAAACGGGAATTGTGCAAATTTGCAGGAAAGCCCAGTCAGTCTTCTTTCAGCATTGCCTGTAGTTTTAGCAATGGGGGGCGTGAGCAAGTAACAAAATGTGTAGCTCAGCATGTGACGAAAACAGTGACATGGGAGGGAAGCCGTGGCTGGTCAGTCCTTCGGCGATTCTCTCGTAAGTCGGCCCGTTCCTCACCGTTCCCATTATTTGACGGTTAATGGCCTCTTTGTTTGCGAGGACAAGGAGGGCGCGCAATTCCTTGTCTCCCCAGTTGCTCATCTTTACAGTGTCTGTCAGGTTTGTGTTTCCCTCTTGCTACTAGCTGCTCATTCCTGCTGGTTCCTGTTAGTCCACCGCCAGTGGGTCACACATGTGGTGTCATCAACAGCCCCCCCTGTGGCGAAAGGGTGCCTCGTTCTTTTTAAACCAAAAAAGGTTCCGCCAATATGTCTACCCTACGAGGCTGAAAATTGGGCACCTCGGATCAACTCGCCAATCCGGCTCCGTGTATCTAAACGCTCGCAGCTTGCCGGCAAAACGGCCCAACATTCACCGAAGATCTGGCAGTGTAAAAGGGGCTATAGAGACAGACAACCATTCACACCTATGGACAATTTAGAGTCACCAAGTAGCCTGCATGTCTTTGGACTGTGGGAGGAAGCTGGAGTACCTGGAGGAAACCCACACTGACACAAGGAGAACGCGCAAACTCCCTCCTGGATTTGAACCAGGAACCCTCTTGCTGTGAGGAAACAATGCTAACCACTACACCTCCGTGAAGTTGTTTCTGGACATACTTCGTGTAGGTGCGAAATCAAAAAGATTTTCAGCAGAAAACTAAATTCACTTAGACATGTAGACACGGTGAAGACGACCTGCTGAAGTTCAAACTGAGCATCAGAATGATGAAGAAATGTGATTCAAGTGACTTTGAACGTGGCATGGTTGTTGGTGCCAGACGGGCTGGTCTGAGTATTTACTGGGATTTTCAGCACAACCGTCTCTAGGGTTTACAGAGGATGGTCCCAAAAAGAGAAAATATCCAGTGAGCGACATTGTTCATTTTTATCTATTTGTGTATTTATTCATCTTTCTATCTAAATCACTTATTTTTATTTATTTACTTATTTTTATCTATCCATCTTTCTATCTATCTATCTATTTTTGTTTATTTTTATTTAGTTTTCATTTATTTATTTAGTTTTATTTATTTGTTTATCTATCTATCTATTTATTTCATTTGTTTATCTTATTTTCATTCATTTATCTATATTTTCAATTTATTTGTGTATTTATTAATCTTTCTGTCTATCTAATTTATTTACTTTTATTCATTTTATTTTCATTTTTTATTTATTTTATTTTTATTTGTTTATCTATGTATTTCATTCATTTTTATTTATTTTATTTTCATTAATTTATTTATATATATTTTTAATTTATTTGTGTATTTATCCCTTTACCTATCTATTTTGTTTATTTTTATTTATTTATATATTTATCCATTTTTATTTATTTAATTTTTATTTATTTATTTATTTATCTATTGATTAATTAATTTATTAATTTATTATTTCTTCTTTTCCAATTTTCTTCAGATACATATCCCTTCTGGCTTATTTACAGAAGTGTATGTATTGTGTTGTGTCATGTGTCTGTGGTTAATAAGTGTATAGTGTGTTCATGATGTGTGATCCACTCTATAGGTGGGGTGACCCCTCTTGGTTATGGGTGGGGGGCACGATGTAGACCTTGTGTTGCAACTGATTTTAATATTATAAAATTTAAAAATTGCAAGTCATAAAAAAGAAATAGAAAAATAAAAAGTCTTTAAATGATTTTTTAGAAAGAGAAAAAATAATGTTTGGTTGGATTTCAGTATTAAATTTGTCAAGTAAATACTAAATTTCCATATAAGCTGAACTACACACCCTTTAATGGTTATGAATGATAGTTTGATGAGTCATGCTCTGAAGGGGCTCCTCATCTCAGACTCACCTGCACAGGTGAGACCATGCTGGAAGATGTAGCTGCAGCACACATCACACCAGGTGTTCCCGCCTCCAGGCTCGAAGGTGTGTCCCTCCCCGGACTCCTCTTTCACCCTGGGGTCCCTCTCTCCGGGGGAGAAGATAGTCCTCACATCGGGGGGTCTGAACCCCCTCCTCCTGGCCCGCGGTGGTCCTCCTCCGTGACCCTCCATCCCGTTCCCGACAGCTCCTGGCTCGCTGTCTCTCCCGTCATGGCTCGGTGAACTCTCCGGTGATTTCCCCTCCGGGTGCGCTTTCTCACTCCACGCCGCCTCCAGGCTCTCCAGACTGGCCGGCTGAGGAGACGGAGGGTGCCTCCGGACCGCCCGCACCACCACCGCGCCCTTGCTGGCTTTAGAGATCCGCATCTTAGCGCCCGGCGGCGGCCAAGTAGCCTCCGCTGCCTCGCTCAGCGTCCCGGGGGATTTGTTGATGAGCACAGTCCGCACGGGTAATGGAGAGTCATCCGTGACCGACGAGCGCGTGGGGACGTATTTGCGACCCTGGTGAACGGCGTTAAACATTACGCACGAGTGGAGGTGCAGCCTGTTGAAGAGTGACCGACAGGTGAGACGTCATTGATGACACCGACTGATGAGCCGAGCCCTCCTGGCGCGCGGTTTTGTTGTGGGTAAGCAGGTTGAGGCAGTCCGAGGTGTGCACGGGGACGGGTTGGATCTCATTTCACCGCGAGACATCACACAACAGAGCAAGCTGAGCGGCACGCGCTAGGAAAGAGTGCACGCCAAACTCGGTTTTAAAAAAAATGGTAATTTAAAGATGATTTGATTTCAGGAAGCGTGATCAGTTAGCAAACTTGATTTAAATAACTCTCTGAATTAAGGAGACCCCCCTCTTTGATTCGGCATAAATAACATCCGTTATAAGCCATCATGTAATTAAGTTTTCAACTTTTATTATGGTGTTGTCTCTACGTAGAATACCCATGAACTAACTTCCTGTAAACGGTAAAGCTCAAAGTTGATTTTAAATTAAAGAAAATGCTATTACCAATTGTATTAATATGCCGAATTAATCAAAATCTAATATAAGAATTTATCACTTTGGGAAACGCTGGGAAATTCAGTAAAAAATAAAGAAAATCGATAAAGAAAATAAATTATCGAATATTTGCCTGGGATCTGTTGGCAGTACAAAGTGCAGTTCCCTCATTTAAACACAAGGAGGTGCTGTTGTCACACAAACATATTTTATTGAGCAAAACTAGGTCTGGAAAATGAGGGACGTGTGCATTAAAATTAAGTATAGTTCTTTTATTGAGGTCATTTTATACACGCACCATACAATTTAGGTACTTGTATTGCATAGTTTCCCCACATACATGGCCGCCTTGTACTAAAATGTGTCATATACTTCTTGTGACATAAATACAGTAATATATAGTGATATAAAATGCCCTTGAATTTAATTATTTTATTGCTGTACCGACAAACATTTAGAAAAAAATTAAATACATCACTGAGCAAGGACCACTTGATATCAACTGAGATGAAATAACAAATACATTTTATTTTTGAGTCACATTAGCATTCATTTGTAGTTATATTAAAACATTCAGGCTTTCAGGCATTCAGGCACAGACAAGGTTTCTTTGGCATCTTTTGAAATAAGTAAAAAAAAAAAAAAAGTGAAATGCAGAAAACACCAGCAACAATTACAGCTAAGCAACTTGGCGCATCCCTCGCAAACTTTGCAAACATATAAATTCATTTTCATAAAAAAGTGCGAGTGCTGAAAGATAATACATTTGTCTTATGAAAATATACAATACAGATTTTGTCCACCAAGCTCCAGGAACAAATAATGCTAATTAAATATTGCTATAGGTCGCCTGCATGTCCCTGAGAAGAAAACTACATATTATTAAATCACATTTAGCAGTTATCAGTGACATGAAAATAGTTTCCTCTTCGGTTCATGGTCCTCATAATGCCTGGTTCACACTAAACAACATTTACCAACAGTCACTATGTTACATTAGGAGATTGTGAAGTCATTGGTGCCGTGACTTTACCGACAGACATCACAGACCAGTCGTCCCTGGTCGTTTTTAATGTCGGGTGTGATCACTGTCTGTTCATGCGTCAGCTGAACTGTTATTGTAGTAACATAAAAGCGCCACCAGATGGCAGAAGCTACATTTACAAAAAGAAAATCAAACATGCTGGAGTCTCTGTCAGGACATCATGGTGTCAGTTGTCGTCTACTATGACACACTACTCATGATGAAACAATGGATTATCCTGTACAACATTCGCCGTCGTTCACGATCCATGTCGACACCGCGCCAGGCTACAGTCAGGCTGACATCTAGTAGTGTGAACCTGACATCAGACTTCTAAAAGAATTGTTCCAAAACAAAGACTTGAACAATAACATTATTCATGAAGATAAAAACCCAGATTGACATGATTACATATTTTCGTATTTTTCTAAAGCATGCAAATATGTTAACGGTCGTCAGGTCTGGGTTTTACGTGCGTTTAACTGGCGTGGCAGAATACAGCGTTTCCTGAGTGTGATTTTGTTCGTTGTGTCTCAAAACAGCCACTTCTTTCTGCTCAGCAGGAGTCATCTTCATCGTCACTGTAAAAGGCTTCCTCCTGTGAACAAAATTTAAAAGGCTTATGGTCCACACTAATTTGTTTCAAGGCGATATTAACAGCGACACAGTGTGTGTGTGTGTGTGTGTTTCACGTACGTATCCGCCCAGCTGCTGTACCCACGATGAGTAGTATTGCTGCAGATATCTGGCTCCGTGGTCGAGCAGTCGGTTCCTGGGCAGCGAGCTCACCGCTGACAGACGACTGGTCACCTGCCGGAGACGCGCACGTTCAACAGTCAGTCAGTTTTACAATCTTTTTACTTGAGTTTTTTTTATATAAACACCATAAAGCTTGTCTCACCTCACAAGTCACGGCAATCTGGCTTTTGGGAGATCCCGTAGGCCCCGGAGAGTCAGGGTTGGGGCTCCTGAGGCCCATCCTCGTGAGAAGGGCCTTAATTAGTTTCTCAAAGAAACTGTAGTTCCAGAACAGCTCTGCGGCGATGTTGGCATCCTTCAGCTCCTGATGGAGACACGAAACATTTTACTGTTGAGTGTTTTTTATTGATAAATGAAAAGCTAACGTCATGAAGCAACCACAGCAGGTTCATACCACGTAGCTAAGTAACTGCTCACTGCAACACTTATTTTATTTATGCAGGTTTTCAGGAGGAGACGTTGCGTCTTACCTGTTCGTTCAGTCTGTCTCCAGCATCCCTCAGCAGCAGGCCAATCACTCTCTCCACATTCACATCTGCACAACAGAACACATGATTATCAGCTGACATCTTACTATAAGAAAACCACCAGGATTAGCAAGTCTGGTACACTGGCCTCTCAAACCTCGTCACGTAAATTCATGTTAAACCATGATTTACTTTTGTTTCAGAGCTGTTTTGTGATAAAACGCAGTTGACAGCCATTGTAATAGTCATTTTGGGTCCCCTGACACCGTGAATGACGCTGCTAAACTTGTGTCTGATGATTTCTGACAACAGTACTTGAAGCTCTGCAGCGTGAAATTCTAATTTCTGCTCTTGGAGATGCTTTTGTCAACAAACAAACAGACAGCCACGCTGCTGCGTTCCAAAAGTTGAACTCAGTTTATCTCAGGGCACAGCTGTGGTGCCACAGTGTCGCTCTGACATTTAAGCACACCTGTGTGCCTTCCTTAAAAACAACGAATTTGAAGACGCATGTGCACGGCCCCTTATGTTGCAATTTGGAGGCACTCATCAGGTTGAAACGAGAGATTCAGGAGAAAAATCTAAAAATTGTTTTTGCGCAACTTCACTTAAAAAACACTGAGTGTTAATTTATTCCGTAAGGAGGAAAACAAAACTCACCCTGTGGCGCGTCCGTCTCTATTTCTGGAGGAATGAACGGGATGTCATCAGCGATCTTTGTCAGCTTACTTGCAACTGTGTTCAACTCGTCCTCCTCTTTTACTTTAGCTGAAAGAAATGATAAACACACACATTAAACATTTAGGGAGAAGACAAGGGCATGAGCACACACACAAGTGTTAACAGCCACAAGTCCAAGCCTGTATCTTCAACAAAAAAAACAAAAAACAAAAAATCCCCAAAACAATGATGTGTTACGTCAAAGTGAAAGCCTGAGTCACAGTCTGAGTCACAGCCAGCAACATACATGCCTGCTGGCACGTCAGTAAAACAACCTGCGCCCACATGTTAACGACATTTAACCTTCTTGACTCAGTTTTAAAAAGCTGAAAATGGATTTGCATATTGGCACAAGTACAAAAACAAGATGACGCGACAGGTTTTATGACGTGAGGTGAAAGAAACTGCGTCATGCAAGAGTTTGAAAAAGGCTCCGTTTATTTCAAGCAGGATTCAAATGTCAGAACAAACTCGTCCTGATTTCTGATGTTTTTTGGTAATTTGGTAAAAAAAATTTAAAGTCCTTACTCTAGTATATGAGGGCTAACAGTTATTTTCATCAATCAATCCAAGCCATGAATATAATCGTAAAGTGTGAAATCCTCGCCCAGAGAATTTTAGTTTTTTTTTTGTTTTTTTTTTTTTTCTTGAGCAATGACTGACAAGATCGATATTTTATTAAACGATAGCCGATTCATTTTGTGCAATTGTCAAATTGTTGCAGCACTGAAATATACGACACTATCACTGGCTGACAGATGGAAACTAGAACTGCAACAATTAGAAGATTAATCAATTGAATGGTGGTCCATTCTGCCCACTAATTTTATCCCTAACAAAGGCACCAACTTGTGCATGAAAAGAATAAAACATTTTCACTTCAGAAAGCATGCTGCAACAATATTTAATTATTTAGCCCTGGGGCCGCTTCATACCTGGTTTTGTTAGCATTACCCAACAGAGAAGTAAGTGCACATTAAATTTAAGTGCTGTGTCTTGGAGACAGGCTCTTTCCCCTGCCAAAATCCAGCAACATGTGTAACGGTGGCCCCCGAAAGGATCGCATTTTTGTAGCAAATAATACATGTACATTTTTTAATCCTTAGCAGTGAAACTGAACAGACAACAGAACAAATAATTTACTTTTGACGGAAGCGGAATAATATATATAATGAAATATATAATATAATGAAAATAACAGTTAGCTGCAGCCCTAATAAAAACAGAAAGGAAAAATCATGTGAAAAATAACAGGTTGTTGCATTTGTGCTCTGTGGTCTTTAGTTCTTTAAAGTCATTTTATAATACCTTTACATTTGACTGTCTTATGCCTTCATTTAAATATCACCCATTAATATCATCTTTTTTCCTCTCCAGCCTCCGGACCCTTGGACTTTATTTTTGTGATTTTCAGTCATCATAGCAAACATTTTACACAGTTTTCCATCATTTTGAAGGCATTAAATAAATTGATAATCAAAGATCTGAGTGTAGTGGTTATCTGAGGCTGTATCTTAATACTCACGTTCTTTAGTTCCACCAGATCTGAAGTCACCAGCAGACGGCTTCTCAATATTTTGGCTCGGTTCTTCATCTTCTGTATGAGGTTTAACACAGCTAAGTAACCGCAATAGTTTCAGCCCCTTCCTCCTCTTCTTCGTCTTCTTTTTCTTGTTGTTCTCCTCCTCCTTCTCAGTCTTGGCTGGCACCTGAGGTGAGGCTGATCCGTTTGCGTCTGTGCCACCGTTTGCTAAAGTCTGACTGTCCTGTGCAGGTGACTCCTTTTTTGGCCGTCTCCTCTTTGCGTAGGCCATGAGGAGTTTGAACTCCAGCGTGTCCTCCATGCTGTCTGTGTCTGAGGTAGATCTGAGGGGGTCTGTGCTGCCGCTGAGGCCGTTTTGGTTGGAGAGGAGGTCGTGGATGACCACGTGTCCGTTAGACATGTTGGTTTACTGTTGATTAAAGAAGAAAAGTTTTATCACTTGCAGTTAAATTAGACATTTACCTGGTTAAATAAAAGGAAAACTCAATGAAATGTCAAATACTTAAACATAAAGTTTAATATAACTCCTGCTGCAGTCTGGTACTTGTCTTCCTATTTTTTCAGTGAGTGTAAGCAGCAGGGTTTTTTGTTCTACTCTCATGATGTCATCTGGATATCTTTGGGGTTTGGTCAGTCGGTCAAACAGTACAAACAATCTGAAGATGTTATCTTGGGCTCTTGGAACTCATGGTGGGTATTTTTAATTTCCTTTTGATTTTTTTTGTTTGTTTTCTAGACTGAGTAATAACTTATAAAAACTAAATACGTAGATGAATTACATTATTATACTTTCTTTGGTCTTATGTTCTTTGTATTCTTCCAGTTATTATCAGTTTTGTTTTACTTTTAGGTCTTTTCTAATAAATTAAGAAGTGCAGCTCATGATTATTTTTCATAACTGACTCATCGAATAATTAGTCGATAAATGTAAGAAAATTCTGAAAAATGTCTGCTACGTCTCAACAGAGCACAAGGTGACTGATCATGATGCACAACCAACAGCCTCCAAAATATTCATTTTTAAAGTGATATAAAAACAGAAAATATCAGCAAATCCTCACATTTGAGAAGCTGGAACGGGTGAAAATTAGGATTCATTTTTTCTTGTAAATTTCCTTATAATAGCTGCCTTTGTTTCTGTAAATGTATTTATTTCTGCTGATTCCAGTGTGTTTTCTTTTGTTATTGTACTGCCTAATAAACTTTGCTTTTACAATAATATTGTACAGAACATTCAAACCTCTATTATATCAATTAAGATGTATAACTTAAATGAATTTAGAAAGAGGAAATGAGGGTGTTGCTCTAATAATCTAATGCTCTATAAGTTATCATCTGATCCAATCTATCAATAATCATGTATTAACTGTCAGTTTAATGACTTTTTTGTTGCATTTGTCGCTGTCTGCTGGTGATAAACGGGAACTACACTGGATCATGTTCAGGCATGTTGTGATAAACTGAAAGCTTGATCCAAACCTGTTGTTCCCGAGAACACTGAATTAAATACAGGCAGGAATTTAATAGTAAGTTCATTCACTGTTAAACGAAACGAGACAGCTTTAAAATGTTGGTTAAGGCCAATTTCGCTGCCCAGCTTGGAAAGTCTAAGTCACGACTGTTTAACAGACCAACGTATGTGAAAATACACGTAACAAATATAAAGTAAAGTAGTAAATTAGTCTCGACTGTTACCGAATAGCATCCGCAATGCTAACTGTTAGCTTCCTCGTCAGAGGACAAGAGAGGCTCAAGCTGGCTCCGAAAAAGTACAATACTAAACTAAACTGGAAATATACTTTAACAGTTATTACTCTGGCTCTCTGTAAAACTAACGAAACCCAAAGTTTACTTACACATTGAGTCATTAACTTAACGTTAGTTAGCTAAATCAAACTTTCGCTAGTTATAACGTCACTCACTCAACTGCCGAAACGACCAAAAAACACTTTTACCCTACTTTTAAACACGAACTACACGTTTGTATATAACACAAACATAAAAACACGACTACTTACGGCCAAGACGATTAAAAAGAAACTAAAATGTCCGCCCAAGAGATTTCTTTAATGCTTATTCATCGATCAATCTCCGATACCACACAGTTTAAACTCTGAACCTAACTCCTACCTGACAGTTAGCTTTATGGAGTCATGAGACGGTGACGCACTTCCGTCTGCGTCATCACGTACGGTGACGCATGCTAACATCCAAGCATGCTAATGAGAAACAAGCTAACTTTGAATTTAACTTGGTGTTGAACCGCTTTGGTCTTTTGAACAACAAATGAATGGAAACACATTTTAAGAATACCACAAAAAATACTTGATGAAACCCCTGATGTGAAATGAACTGCTATTTGTTTTGTTTTTGTTGTTGTTTTCTAATCTCCATTCTTACTTTATTATTTAGCTTTCATTGCAGTTTGTTTGAGCTCTCATGTATTGTTGTGTTTGTTCTATACCTGACGATTTTTTTGTACATTGTATTGAATAAAGCTGTTAATTAAAAAAAAAAGAAACAAGCTAAATATGTGCTAGTTTTTGATTTGATTTAAATTCATTTATTTCTAACATTTTTTTTAAAAAATGTTAACGATAATAACAATAAAACAGAATATATTGTAGGAAAAAACCTATAAAACAGAAATTAGAAATCATGAACAAACTTACACTGACAAATATAAATGAACAATTCATGTCTGAAAAGGAGGAAGAAGCACAATCTCAAACTATACTATGCCATCACCAAGCAGACTATTACATAAATACACTCTTCTCAAATTACATTATTACAACATTATCTATCTTAATAAATACTTGTGTATCTATTTATTTTGATTTCAAAACACAGTTAGTTTGGTTTTATTCAGATTTCATGATAATTTATTCACTCACATCACATCACATCTGATGTGACCACCTCCACCAAAATGTTCTTATCATCCGCAAATAACACAAATTTAATATTTCTGGTACTTTACATGTGTTATTAATATACAAAATAAACAGTTATGGCCCTAAAACTGACCCCTGTGGGACTCCACAGGTAGCATCCAAACATGAAGATTTATGTTCACCAGTGTGTACGAACTGTTGATGGCTTCGTATATAGCTATTCACCCAGTTCAACACAACCCCTCTGATGCCATACCTTTCCAGTTTATTGATTAATATGTCATGATCAATAGTAACAATGTTATTTTCCAGTTCCGGTTGAGTTTTTTCTGTTTAATATAAGCAGATACATCAAACTCTATAATAATATATATATTTTTTGCCATTAAGAGCTCAAACGATTTCAAACTGAAAGTGAAACTGACAAACAGTGACAGCAAATAAAACGCATCTCAACTTTATTCTAAAATGATAAGGTTACTCAAGTGGTGTTACAGCTGTAGGGTTCGGCATGCTTTGTCTCAAATGTAAATGTACATGTTTTTGTTTTCTCCCCCAAAACATTTTAAAAGTCCACCAAATTCATCACAAACAAAAACAACGTGGGAATTTTTGTTGTTGTGAAAGAAACTTCCAGAACCATACCATAAAAACCAAACCTGCTATTGAATGACTTGTCAGGGATAAAATAACACAAAAAGGGGAACTGTAACTGTAAACTAAAATAAAGAGGAAGTTCACATTCCTGACATTTAACCAAACACAGAGATCATTATTAAATAGTGTTTGACCCCTGAAAAAGGCAATCTAAAGTGTCAACATTTAAAAACATAACCTGCACTTGCTTTCACGATGAATGGGAGGACAAATAATTCCTCTTTCTTCCAAGAAGTGGTCCATTTCTGCCCACACACCGACATTACACGTTGCTGCTATGTCTCACTCTCGGAAAAGAAAGTGCAACGCAGCAGTTTTTTTAGCATGAGTCACCAGCACTAGAACTTAACTGTCACGTTACAAGTCGCTCTTGCCATAATAAAATAGAAACAGACTAAATTCCTCAGATTAAAGTTTGATGTTTTGGCTGGTCTTCAAAATATGTATTTTTTAATTCTTATTTATATATTTATTTCCAGTCAATCATCTCGAGTGGTTCCCACAGGATGAGTTTAAGAGGTCATCAGATAATTCAACACCAGAACAGAATTGACTTATTTCTGTCTCTAAAATCTTTTTCAGGTAAATTACGGAATCATTTTATCTTCTCAGGCTGCTCAAAGATATTCAAATAAAACACAAAAATTGGTCAAATGGTAGATTTAATGCGACTGGTGATAAAGGGCTGCAATTAGATGTTTCTTCATTTTAAGGGGTCAAAAGTTAAAAAAGGTCGGAAACCACTGATCTAGAAAACTCGATGGACGTCAGTTTCTGCCAGTAAAAATAAAATATAAATGTTACGTGCCGTAGAGTTTGTGGTGTGTGTGGGTGTCTTTGTGTTTGTTTGTTACAGGTGCGTGTTGCAGGTGTGTTCCCTGAATGGTGCCTCGCAGCTGGTGCCAATCAGGTGGAGGATAAAGGAAGTGGACCGAGGCCGCCGGCTGTCAGTGGACTGCTAGTACTCCTGGGAACCGTCTCACCACCACGTGTTTTAGTGTAATACCAGTGTGTAGTGATATACCGTTTAGTGTCTAAGATCTGGTGTTTTCTGAGTTGTATTGATTGTGCATTGTCGTCCCTCCTTTTGAGTGGACTGTTTTCAGTTTATAGTTAGTTCTTATCATCCTCAGTTTTTGGGGGATTGTTTTGTGTTCGAGTTTACATTTTTGTTTAGTTAATAAAACATTTGGCTTACGTAAATCCTATCAGCGCTTCATTTTTCCCTCTCCGGTATGTATTGTTTATTTAATTATTACGGTTATTCCTGAAACTTCCTAGACAAGTTGGAATGTAACAATAAATATGAAGAGAAATTATGAGACAGAAAGTCACAACAAATTAAATAATTAGATTAAACGTCAGTGAGACAAAGATTCAAAAGTACAAGACAAAAACTCAAAGTATGACACAAAAAGTCAAAAATATGAGATATAAAATCAAAATAATGAGACAAAACAAAAATAATGAGGCCAAACAAATTAAACTAAGACAAATAGTCAAAAATATGAGATAAAAAGTCAAAACTGAGATTAAAAAAAGTCAAAATAATGAGACAAAACAGGCCAAGCTAAGACAAAAGGTCAAAACTGAGATAAAATAATGAGATTAAACATCAAAATAATAAGACAAAAAAATCCAAACTAAGGCAAAAAGTCACAAGCACAAGACAAAAACTCAAAAGTATGACACAAAAAAATAAAAATTATGAGATATAAAAGTCAAAACTGAGATAAAAAGAAGTCTGAATAATGAGAATAAATGTCAAAAATAAGGAGGCCAAAAAAATAAGACAAAAAGACAAAAATGACATAAAAGTCAAAAAAAATATAAAAAAAACCCAAAAGTCTAAATTGTAACATAAAAAGAACAAATTGAAAAACAAATACTCTAAATTCTCATTATTTTCCATCACAACTAACTTCTTTCTTTTTTACTGGCGGAAATTTGCACAATAATCCATGCTGAGTGAAGTGATCTAAATTTGTTTCAGTTTCAGTTACTTCAGATGTTGTTTTTAAAACTCTGTTCTGGTTTGAGACTCATTTCATTTGCATGATTATTCATTTTCAAAGATTCAGCTGCTCAGATTTGACATCTTTTGACAGTTTATACAGTGGTCTGAAACTTAAAACATGAAGACATGTTTGACAGACAGACTCAAAATTCTACAATGTTGAGATTGAAAGTTGCCTCTGAGACTTGAAAAACAGGAAATGACAAAAGCAATCTCACCACCCAGCTATTTGACAGCATGGACAAGAACTGCCTAAAACCACACAACAGCTGATGACATGATTCTGGCCGACCACACATATGTTTCCTGTTAGGTAAAATGACAGCAGTAAGCCCTTGAGGGAATTTCCCAGCTGTGACTCAGCGAGCTTGTGCTTGACTTAACAACCACCTGAGGAACCTCTCAGCCACGTGTCATATCAGGGTGTTTTTTACACAGTTATACAGGTGAGAGTTCAGCTCCTGTTTAAGGTGAATAATAAAGATCTCATAGAAATTATGAAGGCAGATGCCGGCAAAGGCAAGCGTGTACTTGTTTCTGCTCTGACAGTTTGAAAGAGACCAATCAGTTCTTACTGGCAGTAGTGTCTCATATATGACCTCTTAACAAATACTGTCAGCAGTTTTTGATTGCAACATTACAAACACTGACATAACTTTACATGCCCTGTAATATGGCTGATAATGATTTACAGTAATGAGCTGTACTGAAAGTCATCATATATTAAGAACTCCAGTGGTTTATAAATACTTGATTAGTAATCTGTGCTGATGTACACGCTCAAGGCATCTTTTTTAAATTAAACTAAGACACAAAGTCAAAACTGAGATAAAATTATGAGACAAAATGTCAAAAGTACAAGAGAAAAAAAAGTATGACACAAAAAGTCAAAACTTGTGATAAAAAGTCAAAACTGAGATAAAAAGAAGTCAAAATAATGAGACAAAACACCAAAGTTAATGAGGCATGAGGCATCATGTCGTCTCACAGCAAGAGGGTTCCTGGTTCGAACCCAGAGTGAAGGGTACGAACCCAGAGTGAAGGGTACAAACCCAAGGTGAAGGGGTCAAACCCAGAGTGAAGGGTACGAACCCAAGGTGAAGAGTTCAAACCCAGGGTGAAGGGTAGGAACCCAGAGTGAAGGGTACAAACCCAAGATGAAGGGTTCGAACCCAGACTGAAGGGTACGAACCCAGAGTGAAAGGTACAAACCCAAGGTGAAGGGTTCAAACCCAGAGTGAAGGGTACGAACCCAAGGTGAAGGGGTCAAACCCAGAGTGAAGGGTACGAACTCAAGGTGAAGAGTTCAAACCCAGGGTGAAGGGTAGGAACCCAGAGTGAAGGGTACAAACCCAAGGTGAAGGGTTCGAACCCAGACTGAAGGGTACGAACCCAGAGTGAAAGGTACAAACCCAAGGTGAAGGGTTCAAACCCAGAGTGAAGGGTACGAACCCAAGGTGAAAAGTTCAAACCCAGGGTGAAGGGTACGAACCCAGAGTGAAGGGTACAAACCCAAGGTGAAGGGTTCGAACCCAAGGTGAAGGGTTCAAACCCAGAGTGAAGGGTTCAAACCCAAGGCGAAGGGTACGAACCCAAGGTGAAGGGTACGAACCCAGAGTGAAGGGTACAAACCCAAGGTGAAGGGTTCAAACCCAAGGCGAAGGGTACAAACCCAAGGTGAAGGGTTCGAACCCAGAGTGAAGGGTACGAACCCAGAGTGAAGGGTTCAAACCCAGAGTGAAGGGTTCAAACCCAGAGTGAAGGGTACAAACCCAAGGTGAAGGGTACGAACCCAGAGTGAAGGGTATGAACCCAAGGTGAAGAGTTCAAACCCAGGGTGAAGGGTATGAACCCAAGGTGAAGAGTTCAAACCCAGGGTGAAGGGTACGAACCCAGAGTGAAGGGTACAAACCCAAGGTGAAGGGTTCGAACCCAGACTGAAGGGTACGAACCTAGGGCGAAGGGTTTGAACCCAGAGTGAAGGGTACAAACCCAAGGTGAAGGGTACGAACCCAGAGTGAAGGGTACAAACCCAAGGTGAAGGGTAGGAACCCAGAGTGAAGGGTACAAACCCAAGGTGAAGAGTTCAAACCCAGGGTGAAGGGTATGAACCCAAGGTGAAGAGTTCAAACCCAGGGTGAAGGGTATGAACCCAGGGTGAAGGGTACAAACCCAGAGTGAAGGGTACAAACCCAAGGTGAAGGGTTCGAACCCAGACTGAAGGGTACGAACCTAGGGCGAAGGGTTTGAACCCAGAGTGAAGGGTACAAACCCAAGGTGAAGGGTACGAACCCAGAGTGAAGGGTACGAACCCAAAGTGAAGGGTTCAAACCCAAGGTGAAGGGTTCGAACCCAGAGTGAAGGGTACGAAGCCAAGGCGAAGGGTTCAAACCCAAGGTGAAGGGTTCATAATTTGCCTCGAGTACGTAAAAAAAACTGAACTTTTACGCCGGATTTCGGAGAGACCCTATCACAGTGTGCTAGCTTTGCTATCAGGCTGCTAACTAGCTAACAAGCTATTTCCTTCAGTTCAGTTGCCTGTTATTGCCATTATATACAGTGAGATTGACGATTATGACTCGTTCAGCCGTGCATGCTGCTTCCAAAGCTTTTTGCCCCTTTAAACATTTTACAAGATTACATTTGAACACATTGTGAGAATCTTATAATTACCTTTACCAAATTTAAATAGCAAAAAGAGCTTAAATGCATCATTATATTACTAAATGCAACCTCCATGAGATGTTAGTTACCACCACCTGCTATCTACGACATTAACCAGCTCTCCTCCTGCCAGCGTCAACACAGATTCGCTGATGTCGCATTATCAGAGGGAGTCACTGATCAGCCTTCAAACTACTGAGAATAAATATCTGCCAATAACAGACGGATTAGAGCACCCTTATCTGAGTGTTGGCTCGTCTTCAACTCTGCTGCTGCCTAAAGTGGAGATAGCGAGTTAATCGCATAAGGCGAGATGTTACAGCAGCGGCACCAGGGGAAACACTGGCTGGCGTTTATGAAATCAAAACAAATCAACAAGCTTGACACATCGTCATGTAAGTAAGGTTATCATAACGCTACTGTAAGAGATTCTTACCTTAAGGCATGCGGGCAGACAGAAACTCCTCCGATCTAATGACATATTTTGTGTTGAAAACGACGATTTTTGAGAAAAGGTGACACTTTGCACTTTGATTCTGGCCTTGGGACCTTTGTGGCATATCATACCCCTCTCCCTCTGCCCACTATCAAATAAGTACATATATTCACTCCTGATTCTGATCGGCTGTGGCAGAGGGTTTGAATTTGACGGCTCTCTTCATAAGAAAAAGCAGATTAATGCCTTTATTTAACCAGTAACAACACTTTAATTTTTACCATCTTTGCTCACACAGACGTCACAAATCTCCCTCAAAGGGTGTTACAATCCTTATCCATACAGCATATGACGTCCTCTGTCCTTATCTCCCTTCCTTCTCTGTCCTTACTTTTTCTGCTCATTTGTTTTATGCACTCTGTGGTTTCCCCTCTCACATTTCTGTGTCAGTGAGGGACTTTGTCAGCTGATGAACCCAGAACAAACAAACACAAGGTTGGAGACAGATGTTTCTGGAGCTGAAATTCCTTCCTACAGATCAGGTCAGGACTTCCCTTGCACTGGAGACAGACTGACACACCCTGGACGCCAGCAAACCTACGTCTCTGTCGATCATTCACACGCTGTCCTGGTCCTCTTGACATGACTCAGCTGGATTTACAGGAAGTGTGTGTGTGTGTGTGTGCAGGTTTAATGTGTGAGTTTACCTGGCAGTTGGTCTTCTTGAGCAACGCCCCTGCCCCCACCAGCAGTCGAGACACGGCACTCTGAGGCTGCTTTGTGCAAGGCAGTGTCCCCCCTACATACACACACAGACACACACAGGTGTAATCAGATAAGCAATGAGAACGTGCAAACTGTCACAACCTGTCTTTGTCTTGAGAAGTGTGGTTTTGTTTTACAGGCAGAGGTGACTGGTGCACTGACCACACTGACATGAAACAGGAAGCAAACTGACATCAGAAACTACAGCAGATAAAGGAGGAGGTGTGAGGTTGGCATGTAAAACTATCAGGGCATGTGATATCAACAACAATCTGATATACACAAAACTTCCACAGAGAATCATAGAGGAAAAACAAATGGAAAGTACCCAACATTCTTCTCTCTGTCTGTCAAATCCAGGAGCACCTTAGAGCCTGAGGAGGAGAGACAGCAGACACAAAAACATTTTTCAGGAGCACTCCAACAATTTATCTTTGCACTCTTCTAACACTGTCAAACTTAAGATGGGTAGTTTAAACAGTATAAAATATAATGCTGAGATATTGTCCTTTAACTTTAGGCATTCTACTTCCTCCTTAACTTATATGAGACCTTACTTTAAATCAGGAACATTTGTCATGTCCCCTGTTTTTAAGTCCTGTTTTGCTTTCTGTTTGCTTTTGTGTCTCTTGGCTCCTTTTGTTAATTATTAATTTAGTTTATATGAAAAGTATAAAAATGTGCAGTGGACTCTGAAGTAAACAATGGTCTGCCTATTGCTGAATCATTATTGTGTCTTTATCAAACATCGAGAGCAAGAAGGTGAACAGAGGAAGATTAGAGCCGTTATAAAATCCCAGTTAAGTGTAGCAGAAGCAAACTGGTGAAACTGGTTTTGACTGTACAGTACATTCCTCAACAGTCTGTGTTTGTGTGTGATTGCACTTTACCATAGACCAGGAAGGTCAAACTCATTTTAGTTCATGGGCCACATACAGCACAATTTCATGTGGGCCAGAGCAGTAAAACCATCACATAAATTTCTCCCCCCTTTTTTTGTGTAAAGATTCTGAACACGTTCATCCATTTACAAACAAATGATAAACAGCCCGAGATATCCTAAGAAACAGATGCACATATTTAACAGTATGTCTCAGTTTTTTTTTTTTACATTCAGTCAGTCTGCTACTCACGTTCTTCACATATGACTTCTTCTCATCATTACCCCCTAATATGGGAGCTGTTAAAGACGCAGGTTACGTCATCCTCTGCCAGTGGGGGGCTGGAGCCTATCCCAGCTGACACTGAGTGAGAGGCAGGGTTCACCCTGGACAGGTCACCAGACTATCACAGGGCTGACACATAGAGACAGACAACCATTCACACTCACATTCACACCTACGGACAATTTAGAGTCACCAATTAACCTGCATGTCTTTGGACTGTGGGAGGAAGCTGGAGCACCTGGAGGAACATGCAAACTCCGTAAAGAAGGGCTCCCCCATCTCAAGAACCCTCTTCCTGTGAGGCGACAATGTTAACCACTGCACCACCACTGCCAAGTATCTACTCACTGATTATCATCCAGTCATCCAGTGGGCCAGATTGGACGCTTTGGCGGGCTGGTTCTGTCTCAGCAGAGCTGTAGACACACAGACAGACATCATCATCATGTAAGATCGATAAAAACACTCCTCTTTTTCCAAAGACATTGGATGACTAACAATGAGTAAACTGGGATTTTTTCTACTCAGCTGAACCTCTGCTCATGATGGTAATATGTGTATGTGTTGTTTCTATTCCTGTGTGCGTTCACAGAGAAGCATTGTTTAACAAAAAGGAAGAAAGAAAGAAAAAAACAAAACACGGATCTCCTTTGTATCCTGCAGGTTCTTTTTCTGCAGGGACTCTCTGGACTTTCAGTTTCACTTTCACACAAATCCACCGTCTGTGTTTTGAAGGTTTTACTTCCTTGTAGTGGAACATTTTCATTGTCTCTGAAGTCGTCAAATGGCTCTCAACAGCACATCTAAAAATACTTAATGACAGGAATGACCTCAGACACTTGCCTCCTCTCTGCCCTGTGTGTACCTGCACTGTGTGTGTGTTAGAAACACTTACAGAGCACAGCTTCAGAGGGGATTCAAAGGGAGTCACAGGCCCCGATAAAAAGATAAAACACCAGTGACTGTGTGGTGTCCAAAGTTTCCAAAGATACTGAGTCAGTTTTTATGGGTACTTTCTTTATTAGCAACCCTTTAACCACAAATTTAATCATATGAAATGTATGATGTTGTTTGTGTTTGGTTTTAGAGAGCGGACTCAGCTCTGTGGTTTGAGGTGTAAAACTGAAAGTGGACAAACACAAAACATGTCGAGATGTGAGAATCAGGATCCACAGGTTCAATAAACTGGAGAGTCCCAAGAATTACAATGACTTATTACTTAAATACTTCTCAGTCATTATGGAGCACAGTAATGGAATCAACTGCCTGATGGTTTTAGAGAAGTCCTGAACGCTGACCTTTTAAAATCCAGACTGAAAACCTTATTGTTCTCGTGTGCTTTTAACTAAATATTTTCAAAGCCACGGTCTTATTAGTATTGTTTTATCATTACAGTTTATTACTGCTCATTCTTTTCCTATTTTATTTTTCATTTTGTCCCTTTCTTTTTTTTTTTTTTTTAAATACTTGTCTGCATTGGTCTTCATAGCTTAGCGCCACTAAAGGGTGTAAGCTTCTTGTGAAGATTGATGCACTGTTAATCTTGCAGTCAAGTATTTTATACCCATAATGCGTGGTTGTGACCATCACCCACCCTCCCTGGAGACTAGCCTAACAGCCTTTATTGGAAAAACTTCCTAATATGAGTCAGAGAGGGCCGTGATACACCAAAGTGTGTCAGGGGGAAAGTAAGGAAACAAGCAAGGGGGAGGGGGTAGGTGCTTAAGTCCTGAGTTATATAGTGACAGTGCATGCGGAGAAGAAGGAGGAAAAACAAACAAATAAACAAACAAACGAAAGAAAGAAAAAAAAACGGGAGAAACAGGCAGTGTAGCTGATGTATTGTAGCCTTGAGGTGGTTGTGCTTCATGCAGATTATCAAAAATAAACATATACATGTCTACTATACTGTACTGAAAAACAAAAACAAAAGAGAAGTCTATACTGAACACCAAAAATGTGAGAGTCTTGGTGGAGGGGGAAAGCCCGATTGCAGAGAAGAGTTGCCAGCGCGGTGTGGTAGGTCTGAGACGCAAGTGGGCCCCTTTGGAGTGATCCCATCGGTTCTTTGCGATGCGTCACGGAGCTGAAGTATTGAACATGCATGCATGTATTTGAACCCTCCCAATGTGTTTATGAAAACCATCACCAGGGTCCAGGGCCAGCCCTGCGGGGGAAGGGGGGCGGTATGGCATCCCAAGAACGTAGGAGCGCCCAGACCCCAAGACCAGGGAGCCGCAGAGGCAGCAGGACACCACGCAGGCCCAAGGACCCAGGGCGGCGAAGGCCGGCACCCCCAGAGAGCCAGAGACACACCCCAGACAGGCGGGTCATTTTGTCCCTTTCAATTGTGTCGTTGTGTTGTTTTACCTCTGAATTAAACAGCCTCGCCTCACTGACATGAGAACAGGCAACCAGGCCACAATAAATATCCCCCAACTTTTCTAGATCAAATCTCCAGGGAACATTAGAGGATGTAACTGGTATAATCATCAAGCTACACTGACACCTTTGTTGATTTAAAAAACACATCTGTAAACCCTTAACAGGACAGGACAGAATATATGTTTATTGTCCACTAGAGGGGGACATTTGTCTTCAGTTTACCAGACACAAGCAACACCATAGTAAAATGCAGACTGTGGTTTAAAACTCATGAGTCACGTTACTGAGTTTAGGGCACTCATGGCACTTGGGATGAAAGTCCCTTAAATCCATTTTTAGTTGCCAGAGGGACTCTATAGCGCCTCCTGGGGCTCAAGAGCTCAAACTGGCTGTAGAGAGGATGGGTGCTATCTGCTAAGATACTCATTGCTTTCTCCCTCGTCCTTCCTGTAAAGACTCGGGTTGAGGGCTTCTGTGGCTTGTCAACTATTTTAGTTGTCATTGTCACAACGCTAGAGAGTTTACCGTTGGATGTACAGCGGAGACGACCCTACCAGGCAGGAAGGTGAATCATTAAAACACTCAGCTGCAGGTGGCAGCAGGGTGGCAGCTGCAGGTGGCCGAAGGATGGCAGCTGCAGGTGGCCGAAGGATGGCAGCTGCAGGTGGCCAAAGGATGCAGGGTGGCAGCTGCAGGTGGCCGAAGGATGGCAGCTGCAGGTGGCCGAAGGATGCAGGGTGGCAGCTGCAGGTGGCCCAAGGATGGCAGCTGCAGGTGGCAGCAGGGTGGCAGCTGCAGGTGGCCGAAGGATGGCAGCTGCAGGTGGCAGCAGGGTGGCAGCTGCAGGTGGCGGAAGGATGGCAGTTGCAGGTGGCAGCTGCAGGTGGCAGCAGGATGGCAGCTGCAGGTGGCAGCAGGGTGGCAGCTGCAGGTGGCCGAAGGATGGCAGCTGTAGGTGGTGACAGGATGGCAGCTGCAGGTGGCGGCAGGGTGGCAGCCACAGGAACAGTCCAGGCTGGAGGGACTTCACCCGCGCCTCCTCGAACGCATGGTGGAACCTGACAGTCTCCACAAAGTCAGGGTACGTTGAGGAGTAGTGGGTGAAGGCGTCCTGAAAGTTCAGAGGGAGTTTTAAACTGGACACTCTTAACTGTATTGTATGAATGAATCAGACTGAAGGACTCCGCCTTGTTGGCCATCAGAGGGGACTAAGAACGTGTCCTCTCTCGCTCCTTCTGGTGGGAGGCAACCAGATTGACAGCATAGCCCACGTCATTCTCCAGCAGCCAGTGGAAGGTCTTGCCCTGGTACCGGCCGAACTGGACCTTCCACCAGCTTGAGACGAGGGTGGTGTTGGTGGTGTCGCCACCCTCGGAGTTGACACGGACCCACGCCTCAGCATCCACCTCCTCGAGCTTCTTTGCCCTGTAAAGGGCTTGGCCCCCAGTAGTCTGCCAGAGGCCAACGGCCTGGGCCTTCTGGGAGGCCTTCATTATGAGGCCACCATTGGTGGCCCTCCTGAAAGTCGGGTGTTCCATCTAAACAGAGAAAATTTACATTAGCAGAACTCTGCAATAAATAGCCTACTTCAAGATCATGAGAAGTAATAGTAGATGATGATGATGATGATGATGATGATGATGGTGATGAAATTGCAAAATTAGAGAATCTACTGGCTGAACTGGTCCTGGGGATGCCCCTGCTCTCATCCTGAAGACAACAACTAACTGGTATGGAGTGTGGATTGGAATCTATCTTATCCTCCTCAGACCCTGCATCTTCATATGAGGACATCACATTTGGGGTTTATTTGACCTTATACTTCATTCTACTTAACTCACACCTGTTGTCTTCATTCATGGACACTTTTTGTGCCATCTAGTGGCAGTAAGAGCACAATACACTAATCCATGTAAAAACAAAATAGCAGCCATCTCTGCCAAGTCAGTCTGCAGCTGATCCCATTCAAGCTTGTTGAAGGAAGTCGGGACTTAATTACTGTCTCCTCTGAGGACATTAGGGCTCTAGGGAAACAACTCAGGATCCCAGTAACCATCATAGAGACAAGCCTCCAATCAGACATCATGCTGTTCTCTGAAACCTCCAAACAGGTGGTCATGCTTTAGCTTACAGTGCCCTGGGAGGAGAGGATGGAGGAGGGTAGCAGGAGGAAGAAGGAGAAGTATGCAGAGCTGGTGGAGGATGCCGCAGACAGCGGTGGCGTGCATGGTGCAAGCCCATTGGAGTGGGGAGGACGGGCTTTGCGGGAAAGTCAGAACGCAACGCCTACAGCCTCCTGGGCATCACTGGAGCACACAAAAGGAAAGCCATCAGCAGAGAAGGCTTCAAGATGACTGTGGATTTTTACGAACAATACTTCTTGGACACAGGCCGGGAACTGATCACTCCTGGTCGGGTCACCTGGGTGAGGGGGTCTGAAGTTGAAAGACCCAAAATCCCCTATGACCCCAGGTACTTCTCTGATGATGTGTCTAAGTACATCAAGAGATGTATGTATCAACCTGTGCTTTTTAAGCAGCTGAATTGTCGATAACAAGAATACAGATACACAGATGCAGAAATGTTGTATTTAACTTGTTCTTGTCGGTGAATCTCTCATTTTAAAAAGGGTGTAGTGAGATTTAGTTTCATCTTTATGGAGCCGCCACCACTTGTAAAAACATCATGACTATAAATACATATTGTGAAAATGCTTTTCAAGTTGTTTTTTTCTTTGACATTGTAAGAGTAAAATTATGGGGGAAAGTTCTTGATATCGTTGCACATATGTTAGTCATTGCTGAAAGTCAGATTTACAGATTTTAAATATGTAGCGAGACCTTGTACACTGATAACCCAATCTTTCCTGCATAGACACCCACAAGTGATATACCTGATGGTGCACTCTGTGGCCAGTAGATGGGGCCTGGTGTAAGTCCTAGCAAGCACAGCAGAGCGGTTTAAGGTTAACACACAGCCAAAGCATTCACATCAAGAACTTCCACAGATGTTAGTGAAACGTTTCCCACGTGAGACACACAGCTAAAGAGCAGCTCTGCATTCCCACCGGTGCTGGTTACTTCTCCTTGACTAATAATGATGACTAGGGGAAAAAAAGGACAAAAAGAAGAAAGGAAAATAAGCATTAATGATGAAGATTAAGTGGAAAACTTGCCTCCTGTAATCTGTCACTACACTGATCAGCCAAAAAATTAGAACCACTCTCAGGTAAAGTGAGTAACATTGATCATCTTGTTACAATGCAATTTTCTCCTGAGGAACTTTTGGTGCAGAAATTCACAAGGATGCCACCCAAACACCTCTGCAGATCAAGTTTCGCTCCTTATGGCAGCAGCACTCCCCGATGGCAGTGGCGCCAGCAGGAAAATGCACCGTGCCACACTGCAGAAACTGCTCAGGAATGGCCCGAGGAACGTGACAAAAAGCTCAAGGCATCGTCCTGGCCTCCAAATTCCCCAGATCCAAATCCGATCGAGCATCCATGGGCCGTGCTGGTACCTCAGAGGTACCCCTAATCCACGGTGAGGCCTCCCTGGATCGGACTTGTTCCGACATGTCAAGGCATGGACACATGACCTCTGGGTGTCCTGTGGCGTCTGGCACCGGGGTGCTGGCTTCAAATCATTTGAGACCTGTCAGTTGTGAGGTGGGGTATCAGCACTTCCCAAGATGGGAATTTCAATGGGAGATTTGGAGGCCAAGTCGACACCTTGAACTCTTTGGCCATTCCTGAGCAGTTTTTGTGGTGTGGCATGATGCATTTTTCAGAGCTCAGGAGTCCGCCATTGTTGCTGTGATGGTCGACTTTCTCACGCATGCCTAGTGACTGGAACCATAATGAGCATGTGCGAAAAGTCTCTGTTTTTATTGTAAGTTTACATGAAAACGGAGAGGGTGTTGCTTCCAAAAATCTGCACACTGGAACCAGTTTTCAAAGTGTTGCGTTTTCAGGCACCATAAACAGCGCTTTCATGTAAATGATCAGCCACAACGCGACTAACGTTTACCATCTTCTGTTGAAATCGTTGTTGAATAGACAGGACCTTACAAAACCTGTTGCCTTGCCAAAAAGCAGACTACGGCCTGAGCCGAAGGGACATGCATCACTGACATTTTCAGGTTTCAAACATAACGAAAATAATCGGCCTACAATTTGAGGTAAGGCTTATGGGTCTCTGTAGTCAATGACACTCCTGACCTTAAGTAGCCTTTTGAATGGCGTTTCCGGCCTGTGTACTGTTAAACATGTACAGAAATGACAAACAAATGGTTCCTTTGTTGTTTTAAGGAAAATAATGATTCACCCTCTTTTTTTTAGAAAAGCACCTTGAAAAAAAAAACAACCCTCAGAAAAACGTGTGACAAATGTTTATTTCTCTGAGATACTGGTATCAGCTTTGAGTTTGGGCTGTGAGGCTTTACATGATGGTCCTGTTGTGTTTTCCAGCTGTACCTCCCAGTTCTAGTCATCTGCAGCATTTCAAGAAAACATTCAGGCGCACATGAAAAAAACATTTTATTTCAATGTTTGAAACTTATATTACTCAATGACAGTGGCACTTACAGTGATTCATACAGTAAGACACTTCTCTAGCTGGGTTTCCATAACAGTTTTGCACAAAATTAAAGAGATATTTCGACAATTTCAATAAAGTACAATTGCAGCTTGCAGGTGTTTCCATTGAAAGGTGTTTGACAGCTAAGTTGTAATTCTTTTGTTAAAAATGGTCACGGCAACAGCAGTAGTATGGAGCTTTATCCCTATCTTTATTCAAGAGAGTGGTCTATCAGTTTGAGATCATTATTTATTGATTTCACGTTCAAAAACCCTGCCCTTGCACTCAAATAGCCTTTGCTTGCACAGATTATTTCACTGGTCAACAGTAAATCTGGCATTCTATTGGTTGGGGGATTTTGACAGGGTTGTTACACAAAAAAATCCAAGTGCAGGGCAGAAATCTGACAGCAGAAAGTCTGCGAGCGCACAGAAACAGTTTGAGCGCGAGGAGAAAAGCCAGATACATATATATATATATATGTGAGTGCAAGGGCAGGGTTTTTGAACGTGAAATCAATAAATAATGCTCTCAAACTGATAGACCACTCTCTTGAATATAAGATAGGGATAAAGCTCCATACTACTGCTGTTGCCGTGACCATTTTTATACAATAACGATACAGCGGATGATAGCGGTTTCCTCTGTCC
The DNA here is from genome assembly GCF_011397635.1 of Epinephelus fuscoguttatus. Classification (NCBI taxonomy): domain Eukaryota; kingdom Metazoa; phylum Chordata; class Actinopteri; order Perciformes; family Serranidae; genus Epinephelus; species Epinephelus fuscoguttatus. The sequence goes on from NC_064773.1 coordinate 6,676,193, forward strand.
ACGTATCATGTCATTTTGTTTTGGTTACATGGCAGCGCGTGCGGATGGAAAAGAACCCGTCCGGTGACGTAGTGGGGTCACGTGACGTGTTAATGCACTACAAGTGTTTCCATTACACTTTTGCGACATACATCTGTATCGACACATCTGAAAAACCACCTCATGAGAGTGTAAAACCGTTCTAGTGATATTTGAGAGGTTTGGTCCATTACCTATATTTCTATTGCGCTATTTAGATTTTGCGCATTTCTAAGGTAATGGAAACACACAGCTTCTCTTACCTTTCAAATGAGACCATGTATGGGCATGTACTAACAATGGAACAAGAACAGTTTTCGATTTAATTTGGGTATGGCTTTGATAGGTTTTTATTTGACTCATGTCCAAAATCTTACCAACAATAATAATATCATTAATAATAATTATTTCTCTTGTACTGTTCTTTCGTACATTTGAGACTACAAAAGTGCAAAAAATAGGCTATATGAAATTATTCCAAGAGGACAAATGCCCACCACTGAAAAACACATCTGTTTTAATGCAGTCCATGCAAACCCAAGCAGCAACCCCTAGAGCTGACAAGTGAGGCCCATGCATAAGTGCCAAAAAATGCAATTCATCAACTGGCCACTTGGGGCTAGCTCCAAAACAGAGCAAATCTCCACAGAGTCTCATGTTAAAATGCCCATCTTTACAGCTGAAATAAACATGTTTACAGCCTGGTACGAAAACAGTTTTGATCTCTATGGGTTATTTCATCATTCATGACATAACCCAGTGTTATAACCCAAGAAAGCACACATTACACCAATTTTAAAGTCTTTGCATTGGCTTCCTGTGTGACACTTGCACCCCGCACTGAACACACGGTAACTCGAGTCTGAGCCGTCGGTGATGAGCTAATAGGAGCTAACTGCTAATAGACAGAAGCTAAGTGCTAAGAGACTGTATCTAACTGTTTGGTCAGGTCTTCCTTTTTTTTTTTTGTTCCTTTTTTTAAGAATAAATACCTTATTGTCTGAACCAAATGGTACCTGAAATTCTTCTTTGACAGGAATCAAGATAACATTTACACGTGCAAGCTATTACAGACTTATAAAAGGACCAAAGAATCCAAAAAATACACAGGATGTAAAATAAGCAACACACATTGATGCATAAAAGATGAAGGACCAGCAGCATGAGCGAACCATTATCAGTGCACTGAAATTCCTCTACTGTTGAGGGCTGTTATTGCATTTTTGAATGAATGGATTTTTATAGATTGTTTTTCTGGCCAGTGGGACTTTGTAACTCCTGCCTGATGGGAGGAGACTGAATGAATGATGGAGGGGATGAGAGGGTTCCTCTCTAATCAGGGTGGCCTTCCTGATAACGGAGCGCTCATACAGATGGGACAGATGATCTATGATACAAGAGAGTTTTGTTTTCTGTTTGTTCGTGAGAGAGTTGTACCAAGATGTGCTATTGAAGGTGAGAATGGATTCAATGAGTGACATAGCTTCCTGAGAAGATGCAAGCACTGGAGTGCTTTGTTGTAGATTGTGTCCGAGTGTGTTTGGAAGGACAGGCAGGTGTCCATCTGTGTCCCCAGATACTTAAGACACTCCACCTGTTCCACCCGCTCTCTCTGAGTAAACAAAGGTTTAAAAAGCTGAGATGTAGTTGCTGCTCTGTCTCTTACTACACAGCACAACTCCTTAGTCGACGACCTGGTCACGAATTTTAGTGAGAAATCACTAGAACTAAACATTTCAAAGACTGGCAGTTGGTCCTGGGTGAGAGCCTCCATACTGTCCATGTGGGCCACCAGTGCCATGTCATCAGCGTATTTAAAAAGACTCATTCCCTCCCTGCTACAGGTGATGTTATTGGTGTAGGCAGAGAACAGAATGGGGGATAAAACACAGCCTTGTGGGAGCCCTGTGTTTAAAACCAGTTTACCATTTAAAAACACCTGCTGTGGTCTGTCCATTAGAAAGTCCTTTATGCATAAAATCCAAGTTGGGTGGATCTGGAGGTCCAGTGCAGCAGAGTGTCAGTGTTTACAGTGTTAAAAGCAGAGGAGAAGTCCATAAATAAGATCTTAAATAAGGCTTGTGTCCTCTACACCTCATTTTGCCCTATAGGCAAACTGGAGGGGATCCAGTTTTCCAGGCAGCATATTTGACATTAAGTCGCCACAACTCTCTCCATGCACTTGCAAAGCACTGGTGTGAGGGCCACGGGCCTGAAGTCTTTAGTGTCCTTTGCATGTGCCTTTTTTGGGATGGGAATTATTGAGGACTCTGTCCACTGGCTGGGAACACAACCAGAGTCCAGAAGATGCTGAAACAGTCTGGTGATGACTGCACCCAACTGTGCAGCGCAGCCTTTGAGCCCCTGAGCCTGTCAGCGCCAGAGGCTCTGTGTGGGTTTACCCTGTGTAAGATGGAGGTTACCAGCTGCTCATCAACAGCAGGGGCTTGATTGTTGGTCAGAGTCTGGCAGCTAAAGCTATCTGATGCTTTGTTTTGATTAAACCTACTGAAGAAGGTGTTCAGCTCTTCTGCAAAAGAGGCAGGGTCTGTTTGTCTCCTGAACTCCCTCTCCAGTTCCCTCACCTTCTGCTTGTCCCCCTGAAGAAATGCTCTTTTCTTCTGGGCTAAGCAGAGCTTCATGTCTTTGGTAAACCATATTTTATTATGAGGATAGATGGTTATTTTTTGGTGGTGACAGTGTCCTCACAGAATAAAATGTAGGTCAGTACTTCTGTCAGTGAATTCAAATCCCTACCACAGTCATTGAAAAACAAGTCCTAGTCAGTGAGTTCAAAGCAACCTGAGTGTTTCGGTTGCTTCATTATTCCAGACTTTAATGGTTTTTGTTGTTGTCTCACCCATTTTAAGTTGTGATCTGTATTTTGGTAGTAGCAGGATGATGTTGTGGTCTGACCGGCCGAGAGGGGGGCGTGGCTTTGATACATATGCGTTTGGGATATTCCCATAGCACAGGTCCAGTATATTGTTCATTCTGGCCGTAGTGGTTTCATATTGCTCCACGTCGGGTCACAGCAATTAAAATCCCCCAGGAGAAACACAGACTGCTCTCCAGTCTGATTGACAGCTCTGTGATAGCTGTCAGCAATCCGCTCTGCTTTATCCTGCCTCTGGTGTTTCCTTACTTATGATAGCGTTTCCTCAGTTACCGTTTTTATAGTAGTCTTCTACTGTTTGGTCCTTACCATTAGAGTCTCTGAATTAATCTTTTTGTGTGACTGTGTGTGTGTGTGTGTGTGTGTGTAAAGCACTTTGTGCTACATTCTGTTTGTACAAAAAGTGCTATATAAATAAAGTTTGATTGATTGATTGAACTATGCGGGGGTGAATATTTTTTATAACAATCCCCTTTAAATGTTATTAAGGCTTTAAGTTCTGCATAATTAAGGGTGTAGCCACTCTGACTGACAGGCTGTCAGCGAGGCCTCACCAAAGGCCACTCAACTTGACCTCCCTGCCGTGTTTGAGGTGTCACAGCCGGAGCCTGTTGGAGATTTTTTTTTTTTACAATTTACAATTAATAGACAATTAGACACAATGTGCAAGAAGTGCTATTTTTGTGCAAACTGTATAAAAATGTTTTTAAAAAAGTAAAAAAAAAGGCAAACAAAGTAAATAATTAACAGGACGGTCTTTTATACTGTATGTCGTTTTCTTTCTTCTTTTTTTTCCTTTTTCTCACTTTTTGTTTTGTGGTTTGCTTTTGCTGTGCAAGAGCTTGGACACTGTACAGCTTTTAACGCCGCTGTGAATATATCATGTACAAAAGCTTTATCTTCATCTTTTCCACGTGCATAACTTCCTCGTGGCGCCGTTGACAGTTTTCATCAAACTCTCGCAAGGACATCTTTTTCTCATCCTCCACTTTTACATTTGCAAGGAGGCATAGGTGTGGCAGAGGGTTTTGGCGCAGGTGTGGCAGAGGGTTCTGGTGGAGGTGTGGCAGAGGGTTCTGGCTTACGTTTAGCAGCAAGTTGTCTTGGTGTAGCTTGGCTAAGTGTAGTTTCAGCGAACGTTGTGACACTGCTGCAACGTCCCAGGGCCTCAGGCCCGCACACCTGCAGCTCCTCTGATGTCCTGATAAGAGGGTCCACTTCATTTTGTTCATCATTTTGATCCATAAGTGCATCCATTTCTGCATAAAATTGGAAGCGTGTTCCTTTTTCTGTTAATTTATTATTGTCTTTCACTTTCTTGTATCCTTCACCAGAGTGTACCATTTCCTGTTTACCTTCTCATAGCTGAACGCTTGTCCGAACTTACTGTTCAACTTTTCTTTTAAGTCCATCCAGAATTCCTTTTTACTGCCTTTGGGAGATTTCAGCCAGTCATTCAATTCTGCCAGGTTCTTAGGGAGACCAAGTCCATCAGACGTAATGTGCTGTTGCACTTGGCTAATTATGAACAGCGTTTGCTCTTTGCTGAATGTGTGATTGGTTGTCACACCTGATATGGTGACGGGCGGTGCAGGATTGGCATTCTCCTTGCAGCTGTCTAAAACACACATGAAAATAACAGCTTAGCATGAACAACTTTTGTAACATCATCACTATATTTATTATTAAGGTTATGGAACTAACCTGTGATGGTGTCTCCGGGTTTAACCAGGTTTTCTGGGATCTTTGCGCAGTCAGAAGGATATGGGGTGTACTTCACGTATTCCAAATACGTTTCAATGTCCTCCTCAATACCAACTTAAAAACACAGCAAAAAAAAAAACGAAAACACATTGTTAACATCACAACTGCGATAGAGCTCTAAGAAACTTGAACAAGACAAATTTGGAACAAGACTTAACCTCTCCACATTCACAAGTCTCTCACAGCATTTCCGCATTTCCATTAACAGACAACTATCGACCTCAGAGTAATATAAAACAATCCTTTAATCACCACTCTTATCACATAACTCCCAGCCTCGTTAAATATCTTCCTAAGGTTTCTTCTTAAATTTGTTCTGGTGAACGTTCTACGTCGGGTTCACAGCGTGGACTCCAAACATTAAAAGACACAGAGAGGGGGACAGAGAGAGAGAGGGAGACAGAGAGGGGGACAGAGAGAGAAAGAGGGTGACAGGCAGGGGGACAGAGAGGGAGACAGAAAGAGGGACACAGAGACAGAGACAGAAAAAGAATGTAGACTGTCAGAATGTTGTTGAAAGCTGTGAGTGTATTTTAAGAACAAGGGTTGGTGAATGAGGCTCCTGGTTATTTAACAGTGTTTCACACAGTTACATCACAGCCTTGTTAAGTTTTGTTTAGTTCAGACTGAATATAAAGATGGGCGATATGACTGCTCCTGATAAACGAAGCCCAACATCTCCATGGCCTCCTGGTGGTCATAAAGCCCGCTCTCAAGCTAGTTGATGAGACATGAGCCAAACTAAAAACTCACAGCACACGTTGGAAATATTTTTCCTAAAGATGGTTTCTGTCATTTCCAGTAGTTCATATCACCCTGATGTTTGATAAAGAGTTATTGTTTCTGATCATTTTGATTTTAATTAGTTATTTAATGCCATAATATGCAGATTAGATGCCATGATTGATTGAGCTGTGCGTGCCAATCAGTGCGTTCACATTCAATAGCGCTGCTCGCAGTTGGTCGGACCCTGGCCAGCGCAAGATGGCAGCTGCCATATCGGGATATTTTGGCTTGACTAAAGGGGGATTTATACTTGTGCAGCAGACCCTATGCTGTAGCCCACGCTGCTGTGAGCATTTACACTTGTGCAGTGTCTGTGTCACTGCAGTTACACCTCCAAAACACTAGTCAGCAGCGGAGGTTTCTGTGAAGTACTGTAAAGTTTAGTTGATTCAAAACACACATTAAACACACATTAAACATGGCTTAATAGAGACAGTTTCAAACACAAGTACACAAATCTGCTATAACTCGCAGCATTCACAGACAAACACTTGTCTTTATCTGGACACATTTTCCCACAAATACAAGATGCTAATGTTATTAGCATAAGCCTATGGCATTTTACATTGTATAACTTAGCCTAGCAGCTAGCAGACTTTTCCTCTACTCATATGAAGCCAGGGACAACAGCAACATTTAACAAATGTAACGTTACAAAATTCGGCTCCATTACAACTCACAAGGTTCACTGACAAAACAGCTGTCTTATACTAAACACGTTTTCCAAACAAATACAACATGCTAACGTTATTAGCACAAGCCTATGGCATTTTACATTGTATAGATTAGCCTAGTGATGGCGGTGATTTCCTCTGCTCATATGGCGCCAGGATAAATCACACACAAGACTTAAAATGCTATTTTTGTGGAGGCTTTATTGTCTTCACGATTTTTTTTTTCTTATCTGTGAAATTAAAGTAAATAAAAGCTTTGTTTCCACGGAGGAAATGGTTTCAGCTTACAGAAATAGACAAGAGGTCTGTGTCGCTGCGACGTGTAGTTACATTTCTGGGGAGGTGCACGTCAGGTTATGGCATTGATTCGACGCATAAGTTTAAATCCAGCATAAGGCATAGTGGCGTTAAGTGGGGACACATCGTCCATCTTTACAGCCTTGTTAGCCACTGTTAGCAGTACCAGTTGATAACACAATAAAAAAAACATACTGAACAGTGCTGCTAATATGTAATTTCTCACAATGACTACAGAAGCTATTGGAAATTGCTTAAATGTCAAATTAGGAAATCTGTGATTCAATTTTGCCAAAAGAAATTAACAAAATTAGAGAATTAAATAAAATGTATTTCAGACATCACATCAAATATGTCTGGAGGTGATGACCTGCCCCACATTTAGATACATTTAAACAGGAACTAGACATATTCTATAGAGAGAGAGCAAAGGGTGCTTTTATATGGTCAAGATTAAAGTGGATTAAAAGAGGGTGGAAAAAAATTTAAGAATTTTTTAGTTTAAAAAAAGAAAGAAATTCTCTTTCTAAATTAGAGATAGATGACTCTGTAACAGAGGACTATTCTGTGATTTTGAAACTTGCCCAGTTTTTATTTAATGCTATATAAAAATTAAAATTTAATGACAGTTCTAGTATGTTCAACAGTTTGAAAGATGTTAAAAAAGCAAGTGATACTTTCAAACAAGAGCGTGATGATGAAATGTTATCTATTAAAGAAATAAAGTGGGGTGTGTTAAATGTTAAACTCAAAAGATCACTAGGGAATGATGGCCTTACCTCAGAATTTCATCTTATATTTTCTTCTGAAATTACAAAATTCCTGTTAGCAGTAAACAATGAAGCCATCAGCAAAAGAGAATTGTCTCGTTCAATGATACAGGGCCGACAAACACTAATTCCAAATCCAAATAAGGATCTGTTAATCACTGATGACTGGCGTGGCAAAACAATACTGAATTAATAACTGTAAAACTTCTGTGCAGGCCGGATGACTGAACATTGAGATGAATGACATCATTCACGAATCTCAAAGTAAATTTGTGCCTTGATGTCAAATTTCTTCGATTTGGTCAGTCATAGAAATGTAATTTCTGGTGACTCTGCAATTCATTTTCTGGACTTCCAGCTGTCACTTTGTGTTTGGTACTCTGCCTTTCTTTAAATTTGGGATTTTTTCATAATGCCTGGTACACACTACACGACACTTCTGTCTGTTCCGACAATCACTATGTCAGATTACGTGATTGTAGAGTTCGGGTTTGGCCCACGTGTCAAGTGCTGGAATTTGTTATTTATGTGACAACACCTGAACGCAACACAGGCTCTGCTCCAGGTGAGTGTGTATACTGTGCCGTGCTACACTGCTGTGCGAGCGGCGTGTTTGACTGTGTGAAACAGCAGTCTTTTGATGGTCATTTACACACTGTCTATACTTCAGATTCAGGCTGGGCTCGGACTTGGGTCGGGTTCATTCAGGAAAATGCGGCCAGAGCCGTACTCAAGTTGCTGAATCCTCCCGACAAATTCCTGCAAATGTTTCACAATAAAACAACTAAACTAAAGTTATAAGGGCTTTTAATTTTATACAGATATAGAAAGTGTTGAGTTTGAAATGACACGATGCATTAACTTTATCAAGGCAAACAGGAGCAGATAAAAATACAGACGGATGAATAAATAACGACCCGTTTATAATGTAGTCGGTTTCAAATGAAGCTGGTAGCCTCTGCAGTTGTGGTGAATAAAAGCCACTATTTTTCTTATAATTTTATTCCTTTATATCCTCCATTACAAAGAAAGTACATTGTTTGCTAGCTTGATGCTAATGGCAGTACTCAGTGGGTTGATAAAGTGCCTCTGCTGTTTCACACCAATTTTCCCTTTTACTCTGTGTGGTAACGTCCCTCGAGGAAATATCTAAAACCCTGGGGTGTTGTTGTAGTACAGTTGTCTATGGCAGCAGATCACTCTGTGTTCCTATTGGTCAAAGTGACGGCTGTGACGGGAGCAGTCGCGAACGACAAAAAGAAAATCAAACATGCTAGATTTTCTGTCGGGATGTCGTGAGGTGTCCCAGACATGGTGTCGGTTGTCGTCTACTATGACACACTACACAAGATGAAATGATGGATTATTGTGACACTCATTGTCGTTCACGATCCGAGCAGACACCGTACAACGCTGCGTCAGGCTGTAAACAGGCCGATATCGTGTAGTGTGTACCCAGCATAAAAGCTAACAAAACACTTTACAAAGATAACAATAGCTCTGTCAAACTACAGTACAGTGCTTCTACTTGAGACTGCGTGTAAACACAGGTGTGCGGCAAGGATCTCCAGTTTTCCTTACATCTACATGCTTGTAGATGCATGCATGTATTCAATAAAGTTTGGAGAGAAAAAACAACACAGTAGATAACAGCATCTTAGGTGGTACTTTGTGCATATGAACACCAAAGCAACATGTCCACAGAAGGACATTGGACAGTACTGTGTGTACAACCTGTTTAATGAGACACAAATAAGACAGACTTGTTAATAAACAGTTTGTGAGCACTGCTTTCACTTACGACTGGGATACGGGCAGGCGTCTTGGGTTGTGGCGGAGTTTGGTGATGTTCCTCCAACTTTCAGAGTTGTAAATCCAACTTCAGGGGTCGTTCCGGTAGCAACTTCCGACCGGGAAGTTGAACAGTCCGACTTCCCATCGGAAGTCGAACGCTCCGACTTCCCAGTTCAAAAGGAGCACACCATTAATCCCGGCAGAAGGAGGCAAGACAGAGAAGGAAGGATAGAACAGCGAAATAAAGAGCACACTTTAAATTCAGACCAACTGACAGTCAGGGCTGGCGGTGTTCCGACATGCTCCTGACACACTCAATTCAAGTACAACTCCCTCTTCCCCCTCACAAACAAGTACTACTGTGCTGAAAACTCAGGTACACGCATAACCTAACCACACATCAAATATGTAGGTATGTGCAAATTTCTCTACTTACAGCTTTGGATGGAGAAAAATATCTGGTCAATAACCCATGGAATTAATGATCAGGGTGACTGGCTGTCATATGAAAACTTCATATGACAGCATGCACACATACTCAGTTTGACAGAGTAGTTAAAGCAACCCCTAGTTTAATCAGAATATTAGTCAAAAACACAGATTAACAGTCGTGTGTGAAACCTACCCATGCTGACACTCACCAGGTTTGCTTCACAGAATAAGTTGCCATAGTAACTGACTCAGGGTTATGCTGAACTGGCTTTGTGAAACGGAAAAGTCAGAGTTTCCCTCATCTCAGGCTTAACATACTCAAGAGTTTTCACTAATCCTGCTTGCTGAAATAGGACCCTGGTACCATTCCCTCTGAATAACAAACACAGACACAAAAATTGTGACGCTGACATTTTTTCCTGAAGAACATTTCATGTTAAATCTGAAATTATTTTTTACCAGCAGTTTAGTTTATAACAATATCCCACAGCTGGTGGGCACCAAGGTGTTTAATCTGTGTTCTTCTTCAAAGGGCAAACTTTCAGATTTGTTTTACAGAAGATAATCCACATCAACCATGACCACAGTTGCTATCTTCTTGAAAATAAATCCTAACTTCAGCCAACTACGAGCCAATGACAACAACAGTATATGGCAAACAGTAAGTCAAAGTTATTACTTTTCCGAGTAATGAGTAGTGTAACTAATGACTAATCAAACTTTAGGTAAAACATTTTCTTTACAAATTTTATGTAACACCCGGTGAGCAATGAATTTACAAATAGTCAGTTAGGGGGTGAAGTATTCCTTTGATGTTAGCGTTAACGTTAACGTCAGCGTTACAAACTGGTATCCAGCTCAAACAGGTCTCACTAGAATGCTTCAAGGCTTGAACTACCTACTCAGAGAAAACTCCTTGCAGTCCCTAAACGCTGCTGAATTGATTCATAGGACAACTAGAGTTCTAGACATATTTTTGATCCATTACAACAGGGCCCAAGACTTTATTTTTACTCAGTTTAACCTTTGAATTTGGCAGCTACCCCCGATGCCTGGTCTGTTCAGCAAACACACTATCAGCAGGCTCTTCAATAGCACAGTGAGCCTGTAACTGTACATTCAGACCAAAAGCTTCCAAAGAGGCAAAGTCTCTTGTGGACGCCCAAGAAACACAACTGTCAAAAATATTTGTGGCAGCTTTGGTCGCTCATCACGTGAATCACTGAACGTTCAATCATGCTTGTCAATTTAAAGGAGCTGCAAAGCGGACTACTGGCTTGAAAGCAGCATAGTTGCTACTTGCTGTTGTCCAGTCAAAAAGCTCATAGTTGGCCTACAGAAAGTTATGTTTGGTCAATGAAAACAGATAACATATGTCATCCCATTCAAACCAAGCAAGGAAGATTTGCATGCTACGTTGCAACATTAGTCTGCAATTCTTCAACTCCTCTGTTACTAACATTACACACTTTAAACCTCACCAGACCAACCAACTACCTCTGCGACGCGGTCCCAAGCCTCATTCTTTTTATTTTGGTCTCTGAAACTGAACAGCTCTGGTCGCTGTTGGTGTGAATGTATAGTAAGCACAGGGTTGGATGTTGACACAGACCAAGAGATGCAGGCTGGTATGGCTGTGGTTCATGGCCCCACTTCAATAAAGGAACCTTGCAGATGGGCAAATGGTCTGCCTAACCATAGCTAATCCACACAGGACACCAGATTTGTTGTCACCTGCTTCCTGTTGGGGGATAGTCAAGCCAGTACTCAACCAACGGAAAACACAAGTGCTCCTATGACAAAAATGTGTGAATTTTCACGTTTCTAGTTGGAGATAATCTGTTTGTGCTGCACTCAACAAAATCTATGGAATTGTTGGTACATGTGTGTTTTTAAAATGCTGCATTCTAACATAAATATGATCAATGAAAATCATGCCTTTCTTTTAGGTGTGCAAACCATTGACTGTATATAAAGATGGATGAAGTGTCTTCACTTACTCCCACTGTGCAGAAATTGCCATCTTGCTCTGGTGACATCATTCGAAGTCTGCGCAGTAGCGTTCTCCACGGTATCAAGTATACGCCCACACACCCGTCTGACCGATTGCGAGCAGCGTGACTGAATGCGAGCCCACCAATTGGCTTACAGTTTTCAATAGGGCTGACCTTCGGATCCATTTATGGACATCTGAAGCTTCGGAGCTCAGAACGAATTTAATTTAATTAACACTAATGGTCGGTGATAAGTAATGTTTAACTTTTGATTGAACACTAAATTAAAACCCTCGGCGCATACTGCAGCACAATCAAACAGACGCGTAACTCACAGCATCAGGAGTGTCTCTGACACCAGACTCAGAGCAGACCGGTGGCACAGGAAAATGCATATTTTATATCAATAAAATCTATTTTATCATTATTTTGAGCCACATTGTTGAAAGAATTTAGTCATCTGTGTTCAAGCAGGATAATAGCAGGTCTCCATTGTGCGTCGAGCTTACTGTTTCCTTGTCGGAGATTTTTTCTTTTTTAATTACTACTTACGTTTTTCAAGTGATTTCCCAAATTTGTTGTTGAGTTGTGATATGCCAATTGCTTTTGGCACTCTGCTTTCTGGGGGTTGTCGGGGCATATTTTAAAGTGCAACCACGCATCTGATGACCTCTTGGACATGTCTGCCGGCTCCTTGTCAGTATCGGACTGGTGGGGGTTAGTGTTGCGTTTAAGACCTCCCCCCAAAAAACAGGAAAAAAAGCACAGAAGCTTAGATTTTTTTTTCACAATTGAATCCCGTGCCATCGAACGAAGCTTCGAAGCTTCGAATTTTTTGGGTCAGCCCTAGTTTTCAATCATGCTGCAAAATCCCCATTTAATAGCATTATATAACACTTGAACATACAGCAGCGTGCTAAAAACTACCTTAAATGACAAGAACCATCTTTGGGAAAAATTTATTTGATGTGTACTTTGAGTTTTTAGTTTGGCCCATGTCCCATTCACTGACATTGAGAGGGTAGACATTATGAACTACACTGCAGCCAGCCACCAGGGGGCAATCAAGATGTTTTCACTTTTGGGGAGCTGTCATGTCATCCATCTTTATATACAGTGTATGGTGCAAACCATGAGAAAACGTCTGTTGCATTCCCCAAACTTCCCCCCTCTGCGTTTCTTCTTCCTCTCTGTCTCTTTCCCTTCCTTTCTTTCCTAAGTTCTCCTTTTCCATGAGCTACTGCTTTCTCCATCTCCCAAACCCCTCCCTCGAGTGCTATCACTGTCCTCCACCACTCTTGTCTTCTCCCCCGCACTTTCACCTGTGCATTTGCACACACACAAACAGACAGGCATCTAATCACCTAACATCTACTTAATTTCCACTCCATCAAACTTCACCCTCCTCCTATTCCCCATATCAATCTATACTGAGAAGAAACTGGGGTAAAGGACAGAGTGCATAGGCTGTACGGATATAAATTCGACAAGGACAAAAAGAACACTACCTTCATAGGGTTGTCCTGTTACAGTTTGTTTAATATCAAGGTGCATGTATGTGCTTGAATGCTTTATATTCTTTTAAAAACTAAAACATGAAATTAATAACTTTGTGACATTGTTTTACCTTTTCTACCTTGTACCCAACAGGCGATGTCCTGTGCTCATGCCCACTCTCCTGGCTGGACTGGACACAGGAGTACTCAGATGCATCCTGTTGGCTGGGAGGAGATTCCAGCTGTGACAGTAGGTCAACCAGAAGAGCAGGATGCCCCAGGAACTCCAAGTTTTCCTCGTCTGGTGGCAGGAGGTCTTCCAAGGAAAGACTGGTCCCGTAGCTTTGAGGTCTCAGTGGGCTGGCCATGCTGGAGTTGGCTTGGGATACTCCAGAGCAACATAGGGTCTGGAAAAGATTTTCCTCTAACTGGCCTTCCGTCCCTGGAAGGCTGGGAACTGTAGAAGTGAAGGTTGCAGTGCTGGTGGTGGGAACAGACACTGAGGGTGTAGACAAAGACTGCTGACTGTGACTGGGTATTTCTGGGTCTCCAGGGTAGGAAGGGTCCTGTGCAGGTTGGCAAGCTTTGTAGAACTGACTGTAGATGGAAACTGGCCTCCAGTCCCTGAGTGGGTGGGTGCTGTAGAAGTGAGGGGTGCAGTGCTGGTGGTGGGAACAGACACTGCGGTTGTGAACAATGGCTGCTGACTGTGACTGAGTATTTTGGGGTCTCCGGGGTAGGAAGGGTCCTGTGCAGGTTGGCAAGCTTTGGTAGAACTGACTGTGGATGGAAACTGGCCTCCAGCCTCGGAGTGGGTGGATGCTGTAGAAGTGAGGGATGCAGTGCTGGTAGCGGGAACAGGCACTGAGGTTGTGAACAAAGGCTGCTGACTGTGACTGGTTATTTCTGCGTCTCCACGGTAGGAAGGGTCCTGAGCAGGTTGGCAAGCTTTGGTAGAACTGACTGTGGATGGAAACTGGCCTACCGTCCCTGAGTGGGTGGGTGCTGTAGAAGTGAGGGGTGCAGTGCTGGTGGCAGGAAGAGACACTGAGGTTGTGAACAATGGCTGCTGACTGTGACTGGGTATTTCTGCATCTCCAGGGTAGGGAGGGTCCTGAGCAGGTTGGCAAACTTTGGTAGAACTGACTGTGGATGGAAACTGGCCTACCGTCCCTGAGTGGGTGGGTGCTGTAGAAGTGAGGGGTGCAGTGCTGGTGGCGGGAAGAGACACTGAGGTTGTGAACAATGGCTGCTGACTGTGACTGGGTATTTCTGCATCTCCAGGGTAGGAAGGGTCCTGAGCAGGTTGGCAAACTTTGGTAGAACTGACTGTGGATGGAAACTGGCCTACCGTCTCTGAGTGGGTGGATGCTGTAGAAGTGAGGGATGCAGTGCTGGTGGCGGGAAGAGACACTGAGGTTGTGAACAATGGCTGCTGACTGTGACTGGGTATTTTTGGGCCTCCAGGGTAGGAAGGGTCCTGTGCAGGTTGGCAAGCTTTGGTAGAACCTACAGTGGCACTGAGCGGCAGAGAATGAGGCACAGATGATGAAGGTACAGTAAAGCATGATTGAGGGAGTCTCAATCTTGATCCAGAGAAGGCTCGATCTGGCCTGGTCAACTGGTAGCTGCCCTGCTGCTGTGGTTGCAAGCAAGTCCCATTCAAAGAAGCATTTTGACCATCCACACAAGTCTTTTTTTGCTTAGCCCTTGAACGCAACTTTGATCCTCGTGCAGGTAGCTGGTTCTGAAACTGCTGTTGATAAAGGCGACTTTGCTTTTGGCTCTGAGATTGACCTCTCCGGTCAAAGGAGAGATCAGGATGCTGCTGATGCTGCAAAGCCTGTGGGAGAAGTTGGTGATGCTGATGGTGGTTTAACAGCTGATTTGGGCAGTGCTGTTGCTGCTGTGTTTGTTGTTGTAAAACACAAAGTTGCTGGTTGTATAGATATGATTGATAGGGGCAGAACATATTTCCATTCTGGTCTTGGTTGAAGAACAGCGTATTACCTGCTTGGCTCATACTAGCATTTGGGTACTGGCCATGCTGGTCTACAACTATGCCACCACCTCCACCACCCATGCCCCCAGGACCAGAAAATGCCTGCCCCATAGCATTCTGTGACTCCATGCCAATGTAGTGGCCTATCTGCTGACTGTTACCAGGCATGGCTTGTTGGGTTGTAAGTGGCATCATGTTTTGGGGTTCCCCTGGACATAAAGGCTCAACTGGGGCAGGCTCAAAGTCAGCACTGAGATTTTGCTCATCCACAAGTAATGGTGCAGAGGGGAAGCCATTCTCACCCTGCCCTTCCAAATTTCCAGTGAAGTTGTGATCACTTGAGAAGGCCATGGCAGAGGGTATCTGGAACTTCTGGAACTCCTTTGGATCCAAGCTGGCCCCAATGACCCTCACTGTGAGCTACAGCATGTCCAGTATTTTGTGTACCTTTCAAAAAAAAGAGAGAAAAAACCCAAATACAACATTAATATGAGAAGACAGAGTTTCCTTCACTTTCATTTTTTTGCGGCAAACCGACACAATCAAAACATCTGCCACCACAAATAGATTCTCTATTTTTAGAGCCTGACCGCTCTTTAGGTGCGCTGAGCGCACTCTGATCACAGCTGAAGTAGCAGAATGGCAGGTGTAGTGAAAGGGAAACTTAACCATGTATTGTACTGGGTCTAAACATTTAATTTCGCTCTCAAACAGCTGCTCCTCTTATTCATTGATCTGATCTGATCAGCTTTGACTGGCTCAAATGATCAATTATCAATTCCATGACTCAAGTCTCTGCTGCTGAGGGGAAAAAAGGTGTGTCTGTGCTGCGTCCATGAGCCTGCAAAAAATTCTGACTAACATACAAGGACACACAGGCAAGAAAAAAACCCTTAATGTTAGCAAGCTAGTAGCAGAGATCAGCAGAATGACTGTAGCAATCATTAATAAAATGAGATAGTGACAAAGCGCAGTGGCACTGTTAATTTCATTGACATTTCTTTTTTTTTTGTCATGAAGAAAAAGAGATGATGACAATCTCAAGATTTCATTTCATTTATTCCTTTTGACCCCTCCCCGGGGTATAAGGGGCAAACAACAAAAAATAACATTAACAAATCAGGACAGGCGGCAGCCAATGCACAGCAAAATAAATAAAACAGAATTTGTGTACATACATACAAGTCAAAGCAAATCAAGAGAAACTATTCAAGATTTTCTTTAAAAGTTTCAACAAATTTGACAAGACCTTTACTTTTCGAGATGACATTAACTTTTGAAACTTATAAATATTTGGATTTGCTCTATAGAACTGTCCAACCAACTCTCTTCTCTCTTTGTCAAAAAAAGAACACACAAGTACATAATGATATTCGTCTCCTCGATTGCCAGTCAAACAAAGAGGGGACATTCCGGGGGACATTTTTTCACGATCATACCTGCACTCAGAGATAGGTAACTTATGATTTCCACACCGAAACTTAGACCATCAAACTCTTTGGCAGGTATTAACATAATCAGATAAGGTTCAAAAGTGAAATCAGTTTTAAATAATTTATAACTATCACATAAAGGGTTACTTTGTAATTTCTCATGCCATCTCTGTAGTTCCATATCAGATAATCTACGATCAATCATTAAATTTAAATATTTAGGGTTCATCCGTCCAGCCTCATGCCAAAAGTACTATAAACCACAATCATCAAGAATATTTTTAACTTTGGAAATCCATTTACACTGAAAAATATTGTCATCATACAAAGTCTTGAAAACAATAAACACAGTCAAAGAGATTTTTGTTGTATTATGACTAATTAAATGTACCCAAAAGTAAACGTTTCAAGAAAGATCTGTGAAGAATTTCAATTTGGTCAAGTTTATGAAATCCCAGACTTCACTTCCATATAAAAGAATAGGCCCTATAAGCTGGTCAAATAACTCACATTGTATATCAACAGGTAACTGTAATCTAGTAACGCTGTTTTCCAAGGAGAATAAAGCTCTTTTAGCTAGTTTAACTTGCTTAGCCATTGCTTTATCAAATCGTCCATTAAAATTAAATAACGCTCCAAGATAGTCATACTCAAAAGTAACTTCTAATTTATCTGAACCAAACTCTAATTCTCTGAGTATCCGTAATTTCCCCCTAGAGAAAATAACAACCTTTGTTTTGTCTGTGTTGACAGTTAAATACCAGTTTTTACAATAAGAAGCAACTGCATTTAATGCGGCCTGTAATTCTGAAGGAGTCTCTGCCAGTACAATCGTATCATCTGCGTACAACAGGACATATAATTTCAAATATATCCCTATTTCACCATTCATCACATTGCGGTATTCAGTTGAAAAAAGTTGTAGTCCGTTGTACCATTGACTCACATATTTTTCAAAGTCATTTAAATATAGAACAAACAATAGTGGTGATAAATTATCCCCCTGACGCACTCCTACATTACATACAAATTGTTCAGATAAATCATAACCAGCTCTAACACAAGATTTGGCATTCTCATACGTATTATGTATCACATTTAATACTCTTCCGGTTATACCAAGTGCAACTAATTTAAACCATAGTAATGACCTATCTACCAAATCAGATGCTTTTTTATAATCAACAAAAGCACAATACAGTCTTTTTTTCTTATACAAGTACCATTCAACCAGTGAGTGAAGAACAAAAATATGGTCAAGGGTTGAAAAGCCTTTCCTAAACCCTGCCTGCTCTTCTCCAAGAATTCTTTCAGACTCTATATAAGCAGTTAGTCTGTAATTTATTACAGCCGTAAAAAGCTTACCAATACAACTAAGTAAAGTAATACCTCTGTAATTTTCAGGATCATCTACTGGTCCCTTGTTTTTGTAAAACGGTTTTATCACTCCTAAACACCAGTCAGTGGGGACTATACCTGTTATCAGTACCAAATTAAAGAATTTTACTAAAATGTTCAGCATTTCCAAAGGAGTTCTTTATATATTCATTTAAAACTTCATCGATACCATTTGCTTTTTATTTTTAATTTTTTTTTACCATTCGCTGTATTTCTTCCAAAGTAAACAAATCACTTATGTATTCATTTGTAGGAGAGGTGACTTGTCTGAGGTCAAATTGCTGGTCTTCTGGTGTACAATTATCACTCGATTTTTGGCTGAGTTTCTTAAAATATTCAGCAAAGGTTTCTATAGATACATTTCCTAATCTTCCAGATGGTTTACCTGCATTTAGAATAGACCAATATTCATTACTATTAGATTTCTTAAGTGTACGAAGTTTCCTATGTAAAGAATCAAAGAACTGCCTTGAACATTTCCTTATGATGGATTTATACTTTCTAGCTAGATAGATCTTGCTGATAAAAACTAAGATGAAATCTATGCTGTGACAAGACAAGACATGATGAAAATTTTAGTGGTGGACTATCAAACTTTGAAAGGTGTCAACGTCCATGCTTGTAATTATCTTTAATTATCTTCAAATGCTGCATGAGTGACTCCAGTAAATAGTCTGCGCCAGGATGTTTCACTAGCCAGCAAAGACACTCACAGTGTAGCAGCATCAGCTGTTGGTACGAGATGTGAGCTGTAATTCAGCAGTAAATAATCGCCATGTGTCTGACTGTGGATAGTGGACCTGCTGAATGGAATTGTGGAGTTTGTTAATTGCAGCGGTGGCTGTTAGCAACTAGCTCCGCTTGTTAGTCACTGAACAGTAGCACAGCGAGATGTAACCGGCCACCTATGTTCACATCGGATCCCTGCAGGACTCGACTCAGACCAGAGCTGTCTAAAGAAGGGTCATGGGTTGATGGTGTTCAACAGGCAGGTAGGAGGCCCAGTTATCTGTGAGTGTGAAACGGTCTGTAAACAGTCTGAACCCAGATCAGTTTTCTCTGCCAGAGATCAAAGTTTAGTTTTAATCACTGACTCTATGAGAGGACACGAGTTTACAAATCCCCTTTGTCTCAGGTGTCTCAAATGATGATCAGTAAGTATGCGCTCGTAAATCACCCCTCAAGCACTGCTTGAGAAATGACAGTTTGTAAGTGGCAGAAATTATTTGTAGGTGTGGAAAAAAATATTCAAATGAAATGTTAATAGAACCTGTCACCTGATTTCTGATACAGGAATTAGTCTCCCTGGATTAGTTTAAAGATAAAAACATATAGATAACATATTGACTAAAAGATAAAACATCTTGAATTTTCGTTGACTAAAACTATGAAGGATAAAAATGACAAAAATGTGACTAAATCTATGAACTGTTTTCTCAGGACTAAGACTAAATTTAAAATAGCTGTCAAAATTAACTCTGTGCAGCTAGTAACGGTGTATCAATACTGCGGAAATTGGGGATGTCCGATATTCAGCATTGATATTTCTTGATAAATCCATATTTTATTTTATTTTTTTAGATATTTTTTGGCCATTTTTGCCTTTAATGGCCAGGACAGGTAAACGTGAAGGGGGAAGAGAGAGAGAGAGAGAGAGAGAGAGAGAGAGAGAGAGAGAGAGAGGATGACATGCTGCAGTGCTGCTGCGGCAACAGCCTTGTACATGGGGCGCCTGCTCTACCACTAAGCCACCGACGCCCCGATAAATCCATATTTTTGACGATACTTACTTATTAAGATACTGTTTCACAAACCAACATTGTCAAAGGAGTTGAGCTCTATATACCATTTCTCTTTAATACACTGGATGTTGGTCACATTTTTCTGTCCATAATTATGACAGCCTCAACTACTGCCTGTGAGATTTGTAAAGATAGAGCAAACAAATCACAAAAATTACCTAACTTTGAAGGCAAGTAATTAGTACATAAATGACACCACAATGGTGTACATCATCTATTGCACGTCTGGCCGTCCTGGACGAGGATCCCTCCTCAGTTGCGCTTCCTGAGGTTTCTACCGTTTTTTTTCCCCCGTTAAAGGGGTTTTTGGGGGAGTTTTTCCTTATCCGCTGTGAGGGTCTTAAGGACAGAGGGATGTCGTATGCTGTAAAGCCCTGTGAGGCAAATTGTGATTTGTGATTTTGGGCTTTATAAATAAAATTGATTGATTGATCGGACATCGTGCCCATTTGAAGTGGCAAGTGGGTCAATGATGTGACATGCAATTTTGAAGTCAAAAGCCCTATATGAAGTAAAAATAAGGAAAATGTGTACGTTTATTACATCTATTAATCTCTGTTTGTCAGATAATATGAAATGTATTGAGTGTATTTCAGAGTTAAAGAAATATTAGACATTTTAGTCACAAAATGTCGTACAGGGTAACTGTCCACACCTCATGGTTAAATGCACAAAAAAACTACAACGACTGTTAAAAATCAAATAAAACACAAAATCTCGTCCACAGGCATTATTAATATATATTATTATACATATATATATATATATATATATATATATATATATATATATTATTCCCAGTTCCGAGTTCCAACCTCAGAGAGAGAAGAGAGACTTCCCCTCGCCTGATAAGTGGTTGAAGGAGGGTGCGGCTGCACAGCTCCTGCCTCTTCCCCCTAAAAGTCAATCGCGCTGCTGTATTGACAACGTTTGTGTTATGAATGGGACAGAGAGCATAATCCTGTCTTCAGTGTGGACAATGACAGCAATTCAGTGAACATGCCCCAGAGTAGATTTATTTAATTAAAATCATAGTCCGACCATGGTCAACTGTTGGAACTGGTCGTTGCATATTTGATCTGTATATCCCATCAACTGGTGCAGTTATGGATCGTTCAATGCAGTGGTGATATTAAAATGACAATACATGTAAGAAGATGCTACTCACATTTTTCTCATGGACGCAGAATAAATGGTTGTTTCAACAGCAATCTGGAGTGTGATGAGGTAGAGAGGTGTCGTCAGCTGCACGTTAGTTCGAAAAAAAAAAAAAACAGTTCCCCCTGCTATGGCTACTCCCAGTCAGCTGGCAAAAGAGGGTGGAAAGGCATTGCAGCACCGTGACCTATGACCCTGCACCATCTCTGCTGGAAAGGAATAGAGAGGAAAGTGCAGGTTAACAAGAGGGATGCACTTGCTCTTCCCGTGTTAAATCCACTACTGAACAGATACATAATTTAATCAGAGCACTTTTAAGACAGTGAGATTTTGCTTTTACTCTGCACGGTGGATGATATTGTGACAAGGATTCACACTGTAGGCCTACAATGAAAGGATTTTAAAGATTCACTGTCAAAATCAGCAAAGGGGAGCTCAGTCACAGCAAAATCTCACCATATCTCAACCCTGGCATGAAACAGAACTTTATCAAGTCTTGTAGATGAGCCATAGTCCTCAGTTTAGCCATTCTCCAACACCGCGTTTTCACACCTCACATTATACCAAGACAAGTAAGTATGTTGTTACAACAAGGAAAGTTTCTTTTTTAAACAAGAAATGTTTCTTGTTATAAAGTGAAAATATCTTGTAAAACTACGACAAATATCTTGTTATGTTACTACCTAATACTGACCTTTTTTTTAAATTCTGGCATGGCAGCTCTACGCTTCCATAATGAGTCCCAGATGTGCACAAATCATTTGGATGACAATGTTGGGTTTGTGTGTTCCTAGTGAAGCTGAGGAAATGTGGCATGCCAACCAATATCCTCAGCAACATTTACAGATGTGCAGTCGAAAGCGTCCCCATCAGTTTAGTCAATTTGGTACGGACACTGCACTGCTCATGACAAGAGATGTGATGAAAACTGCACAAGTCATTTTGGGAGCAGCATCCAATCAGGATATTTACAACACCGGGGTCCACGATCATCGCGGACCCCAACCACAGTCTCTCAACGCTCCTGCCATCATGCAGACGTTACAGGAGTGTGAAATCCAGGACAACAATACTGACACAGGCTGCTGTGTCCATGTGCATTATTCCCAGTTCTAACTTCCGAAGACAGAAGGACCTTCCCCTCGCCATCGGGGTCATCAGGAGGGCCCAAGACATCATCAATGACAGTTCATACCCCAACCTTAACCTCCTTGCTCTCTTAGGGAACACACAAATTAATTACACCATCATCACGTGATAATTTCTTGGCATTTGATATGATTTCCAACACAGACATCTCTTGATGCTGTCATTCAAACTAAGTCTGACACAAAGCCAAACCCAAGCTGGAAGCTGAGGCGAAGTGAGCAGCCCATTCAAGCTGGATTTAAAACAGTCAACTAGAGATGAGACTGTATATACCATTAAAAATATAACTGAATAGCCTATAATGGGCTTACATATTAATACACTCTCATATCACCTTTCCCACGTGTCATAAAACAAAGCAGCGTACTCTGCTAGCCAAGCCTCTGCAGAACCCATTGCCCCCAGTCTGACACAGAGACGCAGACCAGTCTCCTGAAACACAAACTAGTTTCTCTTATTAGCATAATACTATCCCGGCACGTACACGTCAGACTCAAGCCAAGCCTCCACTGAATCCTGGAGCTATAAATAGCCACTTCAGCGCACCTCATTCAACCCGAAAACAGCATCAAAACTGTGACAGTAGAGTGGACCTACAACCAGGAAGTGGGTTAGCATTTTAGCATGTTAGCATGTTAGCTCTCCCGGTTCCGAACGCGGTGCCGTTCGTGTAGCCTAACTTTAGCTTCTAGCTTCTGGCGACTGCATTAACGCTTCAAACATCGTAAAGCAGTGCTTGTTTGTTAGGATTATCTTGCCGAACATAACGTGCGAGTATCATAAACCGCTGTGTGTCACAGAGGTTACTTTTACACGGTCCGAAATCCCGACGGCATAAAGTACCGGGGTGGGTGCCGGAGCTCGCTGTGGGCACTCTGCCTGCGGAGACGGAGCAGCGGGGCACCGAGCGGAGTTAAATGTCTGATTAACTTCACAGTTCGTTAATTAGTGTGTTAATATACAGCTCGGTTTCCTCGAAAAACAGCGCTCATAAAGTTGTGTGGGGCATCAGGTCAGATAAACGATCGCACCCCAGGATTTAAAACCGTTAAGTTAGCAAAGTACCGCTGAGTGTAGCTGTAAATGGAGGCGTATTTAAAAGTGTAAGTGCACTCAATGCTCTTTAAATGTTGTAACTGGTACAGTGGTAGGACCGCCATGTAAAAGTCGATAACGCGATAAGCTTTGATAAGTTTGACAAACAAGGAGTCTAGCTGTCATTAAAGAGACACCGGACTCACCTTTCACAGTCTCCGCATCCTCTTCACCGTATTCCAAACTAGCAAAAGCCCGTCGGTGTTTTAAAAGGTAGCGAGGCGGCAAAGTGTCGCTTCACACGCAACTGCTCACCAAGTCACATCTCGGACACTACTAGCCGTATAGCTATTGTGTCGGTATACGTCCTTACCACCTACCACCTCCCATCTCCGATCTCCGAGATACGAGGGCGCATACGAGATGCGCGTTCCACCGCCTGGTAAACGGACGGGAAGGAGGCAGGACAGCATGGGTGTGTGTGCGTGCCCCTCTTTGCCTCTGGTTGGAGACAGGCCTGTCGTCCCGCCCCTTTCCCCCTAACAGCCAATCGTGTGCCGAGCAGCAAAGCTATCAGCCAATCGCCTTACTGTATGGATGTTCGCTTGGCTGCACCGCAGCGGCTGTACTATGGAATGCAGCGTGCATGCTGTACGATCAGGACACACTACTGCTTCATAGCGTTATGCCCTGACCTTTGACCCTCATGCTTTTATATCCGATACCATGAAGACAAAACAAACACCACTGACCGAGTTTGCCAGGTGCATGTAGTTCAACATTAAAGTTATAACTGCACAGACTGTAGACTGTAATATGTTTGTGACAGTGACACCTGCATTGCTCTGTCGCTGTTATTTTTACAGTCATGTCCTTCTCTTGTTTGTGATATTTATGGTTATTTTGTTCACTCATTCTGATTCTGGTTCTGGTTTGGCCTTTGGGCCTCCTTCAAGATCAACAAGCATGTTGAGACAATAGCTGTGTCTCAATTCAGGGGCTGCAGCCTCTCACCAGTGTGTGTGTGAATGGGTGAATGTGACTCAGTAGAGTTAAAGCGCTTTGAGTGGTCAAGAAGACTAGAAAGGCACTATACTATATATAAGTCCATTTACTTTAACATGGGCATGATATGCAGCCAGTGGCCATTGTAGTAGTTAGGGGGCATCAGGGGAAAACTCAGCGCGACAAGGAGAAGTGTTTGCAGATCGTAAAATTTCTGAAGCCAAACCCTGTCCTTTTTTCCTAAAACTGACCACGTGCTTTTTGTTGTTGAAAAAACCTGACTTTGTGGCGTTGTACTGACGTAGTGCATTTATTTTGAAAGACACTATATGTAAGAGTTAAATTTCCTGTCTTATATTCTGATGCAGTTGATGAAATTTGCACTGGGTGTCCATACCTTGCATACAACAGGGTGTGTCTGTGACAACCAGTCACAGACACGCCCTGTTGTATGCATCACACCGAGCGACAGGGTCAATCTTACCTCCTCACTCAGGTAAAAGTTTCTGTCCCTTCCTTGCTCAGAGAACTTTACTAAATCACTCCTGTTCTCAAGTGTTTGTGAATACGGCCTCAGGCATACAAAATTTGACAAAGTGGAGCAAAAACATGGAGATCTCAGACAAGGACCATCATTTAAACAATAACTGAGGAAAGTCAGAGGTGTTTTAAACACATAAACTCTTTCATTTACTGTTTTTACTCAGTTGAAAAACACATTTTCAGAACTCAGATTTAAGGCAAAAACAAACCTGTTTACACTGTAGAGCCACATTTCAGCAGCTAGAAAACCAAAGTCAGGACTCAAAATAAAAAACTGGTGTAGTCTGATGAAAAATTCATGGAGTTACTGAACTTAAAAAGCTGCCTTCAGGCAGCTTTTCAGGTCATTATATGTGACTGATTTTGTTTCAACAAATTAAACAACAACTCAAACTTAATATTCCTGTTGAGAATCAGTTCTGGCAGATCACTGATCCACGATAGTGCCGGCGCCCCATGTACAGAGGCATCGCCTCGCTGCAGCGGCCACGGGTTCGAATCTGGCTCGCGCCCTTTGCTGCATGTCAGTCCCACTCTCTCTGTCTCCCCATTTCACTCTCTGTCCTGTCAATAAAGGCAAAAAAGCCCATAAAAATAATCTTTAAAAAAAAGATCACTGATCCACCAGTCAGGATTTAATCCTCCTCAGCGGTTGACCAGACAGACCAGGGTGTCTGAGCCTAATTATCAGGGGCCATATTCACAAACACTCTTGAGAACACTCTCAGAGAGCTCCTAACATAGCCCAAAATATTGTAGAAAGGCGTCCTAGCATAGGAGTGATTTAGGAAAGTCCTCAGGGCAACTCTGAGCAAGGCAGGAAAGAAATTTCTTCCTCAGTGAGGAGGTAAGATTGACCCGATGTGTGGAACTATTATTAGCTCTGCACTACACTGACAATGGGTGAGATCAGGCAGCTGCAGCAGGAGGTGGTGACAAAAAACCACAGTGAAGTTGGACAGCTCCAGCAGCTTTGAGCCAATAGAGGAACTAATTCACATCCTGTTAGACCTGTTGCCGCTTTCTTGAAATCCTATCAGACCCATACACAAGTTTATTTTCAGTCTCCAATGTTTTAGTTGTGACAGAGTAGCCTATTAAAATGCTTTACAGCTGATCTGTAATTTATGTCCATGGCTCAGCCTCCATTTTACATGAATCATGTTAAATTGCACAAGTAAAGCAGCAGGGCAGCTTCGCACACTCTTTGTGGGTTGTACCTCAGCGTTCATCAACCATCTGCCGCTGGATCTTGGACTTCCTGTCAGAGTAAGCCAACAAACCTCAACAACTCTCGGCCTCAGCACTGGCTCCCCTCAGGGCTGTGTGCTGAGCCCCCTACTCTACACCCTCTACACCCACGACTGCACCACCACCCACTCCAGCAACACCATCATTAAGTTCGCTGATGGCACAACATTGGTGGGTCTCTCTCTCTTTGGGATGGGAGGGGTGAGTCATATAGGGACAAGGTGGAGTAACTGACTGGCTGGTGCAGGAACAATAACCTGGGGCCTCATTTAAACAGCCATGGCGCATAGTAGCGTCAGACCTGTTAAAACGTAAGTGAACGGGCAACCTTCAAGTGCAAAGTTAGTCCACTAAACAAGCTTTTTTTCCACAAAGACCGCCTCATATCGTTAGGATAAATGTCAGAGAACATATAGAAAACCACATGTAAACATGTTGTCTTACCTTACCGGTGTGCTGCCATGTTTGTTTACCATCTAGCTCTGCTTTCCAAAGCGCGGCCGAAATAACGCGAGAACAAGCAGCGACCTCATACCGTGCCTGAAATCTCGCGAGCTCTAGATAAAGCCCAGCTGGATACTACTCCAGGTGGAGGTGTCTCGTCCTCGGTCACATCCAGACCTTGAAAATAAGGCTGCAACCGGTCCCATTCCTTGCAACAGAGGCATTCCTCTTCTGTGGGCACTGGGGCACAGCATTCACAGGTACACCACCAATCTCCAGAGCTACGCAGCCTTCCAGCAGCCATTCCTCCCCTCTCGTCCTCTACCTGTTGCGCCTCTCTCTCTCTCTCCTCCTCCGTTCTTCAGTTTCACAAACCTCTTCGTCAGTGTATTCTGGCTCAAATAAATAAGGGCGGCCATCAAACTCTGCAAAATCAAATTCCTCCTCCACAAAGTCGAAGTCTGGCAGAAAGTCAGCCATTATTCTATAAATCTTTCATAAAATAAATGAATGAACTTTTCAGGCAGATTTCAGGCACGGTATGAGATCGCTGCTTGTTCTCGCGATATTTCGCGCGCTTTGGAAAGCAGCGCTAAATGGTAAACAAACATGGCAGCACACTGGTAAGGTAAGACAACACGTTTACATGTGGTTTTCTATATGTTCTCTGACATTTATCCTAACGATATGAGGCGGTCTTTGTGGAAAAAAAGCTTGTTTAGTGGACTAACTTTGCACTTGAAGGTTGCCCGTTCACTTACGTTTTAACAGGTCTGACGCTACTATGCGCCCCGGCTGTATCTAGGCTAACGGCTAACATGCTAACTATTATTTTTATGTCACTAGTCACTTGAAACAAATTTAGGACGATAGGAGACAGGTTGAAATAAACCAAAATTTCCCTTGAATTTCAGATAATTTGATCCGGAACAAGTTGAGAGAGACTAGTTTGTGAGGGAGAAAGACAGTGCAGCCGCTCACTCATTCACTTCAAAGAGCTGGTACAAAGACTCGCTCATTGGCGAACGTCACATCACTACAATATCCAGCTCATGAACAAACAGCATCTTTGAACCGGCTCTTCAAAGTGAACGAGAGCCAAAGAACCGGCTCTCACAAGTAATCAAGAAATCCCATCACTAGGGTCTGTCTTCATCCCGACTTGCTCTGCTGTCATGTAAAAGTGGACAACAATAATCTCACATGACTGAGGTGGCTGCAGTTTTAGAGCCAGGCGCTGCAGTTGCTCTCCACCGACTGCAGGATCCAGGAGGATTATTCTGTGAACAGAAAACATGTGACTGAGGAAGTTCAGTAGTGTGAATGTATCTAACTGGCAACCCTTACCAACTAATCTCAACCCTAGTCTATCGACAGATACTGCTGGTGCTTATTTATGCGCTGATTCTAAAAATGGACTACAGAAACAAAAATCCTTGTGTGATACAATCTCAGTCACAATGCTAATACCAAAAACACTTTAAACTGTGCTCCTGAAATGTTCTTAACCTCAATTTAGCATTACCACAAGAGTCACAAACCAGACTGATCCCATATAACAAATCAAGTCTACTGTGTCACACTAAGGCAAGATTTAACCTTACCGAACGCATCTGATCCCAGACGAGCCCTCATTTGTCACAAACTGGCTCAATGAATGTGACAAACAGGAAGTCCACATAAAAGAATTGGTTAAAATAAGCATCATTTATTCAACTAAAATGAACCTAAATAACCAATGGAGTGTGCAGGTCAGCACAGTCAGTAATGAAGCCATGCATGGGTGTGCTGTGGTGGTGTTGAACAGGGTGTGAAATACTTCCTCTATTGACTGAAAGCTGCTGGAAACTGTCGGACTTCACCACAGCCTTTTGTCATCCCCAGGCGCAGTTCATCGCGAACGAGCCTATAATCGTTGTCGACTTTTGCATGACGTCAGAGCAAGTCGCGATGAAGTCGGACACAAATCTGCGGTGATCGACTCTGCACAGGGCACAGGCCTAGTCATCAGACGCTCGCTGGCGTCTTCATGTGAGCCAACACACACTCCTCTTGGAGTATCCAGAAGCAATTATATCCTGAATATCAAGACTATAATCTACCAGAGACAAAACTTTATTTTCTACTACGGCGTCCTCTGCGACGGTTTTCTATAAAAATGAAGGTTATCTTAGTCCGGACTCCTGTCCTGACATCCAACGGGCGTAAGAATACATTTGAAGTCCGGGTATGTCAACTCTTTCTGTCTGATGTCCACTGTTTTTCTGCCATCAGCAAGCGCACAACTGCTGTGATGCAACTGTGACGTCTACTCAAAATTGGTGAACACATGGCGATCGTTCAATATTACACATGAATGCTGGGAACAGTTTGGTTTGTAGGCCATCTTAGAGCTTGTTTGTGAAATATAGAAAGCTCAAGAGGCCGTTTGTTACACTAATAATCGTAAGATAATAGACATGTTAGGGCACCATGCTTATTGACTCGTAGATAAGGAATATAAAACCATCAGCAATTATTTTCATACAAACTGATTAAAGCCCCCTTCAAAGTGGCTTCTGATATATTTGTTGTGACAGAAACTTCCAGAGCCTCCTTGTGTTGGTTAGAAGACAGAAAGCAAAACCTGCTATTGTTCTGAATGATGGCACTTAAGTTTTGTCAAGACAAAATGGGAACCTGTAACAAGTAAACTAAAATATGAAAGAGGAAGTTTACATTCCCACTGACATTTGACCAAATATACTCATGGTTATTAAACCACGTTTGGCCCCTGAAATCTTCCCAAACATTTAAGAACTTAACCTGCACTATTTTGGCAATGAATGGGAGGATAAGTAATTCTTACTTTTTCCACGAAATGATTCATTTCTACACACACACACTGACACTACACATCGCTGCATCGTCTGAGCAGTGAAACAGAAAGTGCAACACAGCCGTGACTTCAGCATGATTCACTGGTATAAAACTGACTCAACAGTCAAGTTTCAACGTACTCTGGCCATAACAAAATTAAATAAACAGACAAATGACCTTAGATTCATCTTTTCTATTTATGGTTGGTCTTTATGTATTATTTTTACTTAATGTATTTTTTCAGTCAATCATTGTGGTTCCACAGGATCGTAGGATGAGCTTAATAAGTCACCAGATAATGAAATCATCAGAAAGAAAACAAACAAACAAAAAACTAAATTATAAAATCATGCCATCTCCTAGGGCTAGTCAGAAAAAGTCAAAATTACCACAAAAAAGTCAAAATTATGAAACAAAAAGTCAAAATTAGGAGATAAAAGTCAAAAGTATACAACAAAATGTCACAAGTATGAAGCTGAAAGTCAAAATTATGGGATAAAAATTCAAAATTACAAGAGAAAAGTCAAGATAGAAAGAAAACTATGAGTTCAAAATTGTGAAATAAAAGTGACAAAACTGAGGTAAGAGTCAAAATTATGAAACAAAATGCAATATAATTAGAAAGAAAACAAAATCACAATATAAAAGTCAAAATTATGAGAAAAAGTTAATCAAACAAACAGTCAAAGTTAGAAGACATTACGCCAAATTATATGATAAAAGTCAAAATTGTTGGAGAAAAAGTCGAAATTAGAGGACAAAAAGTCAAAATCTTAATTATCAGGAAAAAAAAAACAAATTAAAATTATCTTCCTGTCATGATTTACTTTTCTTTTTTTTCATTAAGTGGTGTAAATGTGTTTCCATATGGCCCTGTAAACTTGTACTATTGTCGAAACACTTAAGTCAGTGAACTGATTTGTTCCTGTTCACTTACTTCAGATGCATCTTAAAAACACTTGTTCATCTCTGGTTTCAGATGAATTTTATTTGCATAATTATTAATTTTCAAAGATTCAGCTGCACAGATTTTGCCTGGATTTTGGGTCCATTCAGTCGTTGTTCTGGAGCTTTTGATCATGTTATGAAATGTTGCTGATTCGCTTTTAATCTTCATTTTTACATCGTAATGGCCGAGAACTCTTTCGAGACAAATGGAATGTGAACATCTACAATTCAGCCTGCAGAGAAAGACTGACGTTAACAAAAGCTCCAGATCAGCTGATGACATGATGTCACCTACCAGAGGTCTATTTCCTGTTTGGTA